>NW_021937743.1:0-9941 GCF_001715985.3 Manacus vitellinus
CTGTCGGAGAGCGGGGCTGGTGTCGCTGACCGCGGTTTTGATCTGTGCACAGGGCTGGCGGCCGAAAACCGTAGGGACCGGGACAACCCCCTCGGGTGGACGTGCATATTCCTCGAGGTTGCCCTCCTGTCTGGTAGGTTCTTCACAAAGCTCTTCTCCCGAACTATCTTCCCAGCCCTCCCTCCCTCTGGTCCATAAAGTATTCCCTGGGAACTCTCATCGCTTTTTTCTTTGTCGAGCCGTTATTCTTTCCTTGCTTTACTCTCTGTCCTTCAGTGAATTCGTGCAATCCGTCCTTCCCCTTTCCTACTTTTCTTCCTCTCTTCGCTTGGCTTAATCCCGCAAATTTCCATTCTTCAGTGACTTCACCAATCCACTTCTCTTTTCCGCTCACCTCTCTCCAGCAAATATTAATGGACATTTCAACTACTACACACTTTTATATCCTCTTAAAATTCTTCTCCCTCTTGGTTTGACTGCTGCTGTGCCCTTTGTTTTGGGAAAAAACATCCAGTGCAAAAACAATTCCGACGGCTTTTCTTCATCTCCCTGCCAGTGTCTGCAGGTAGAGCCCAGGTGCAGCAGGACCCATTGGTAGAGACCAGCGAGAGCAGTGAAATCACCAAGTGCTCACACGCCAACATACGGAACGGTGAATTTATCCATTTCTACCGACAGCCCCGAGTTCCTCAGTGCTAAATAGTCCAGAAAGCTGCTAAATGGTCCAGAGATCTGCGGGCGCCAACGGGGCGGCTGTGGGTGACGGGTGGTGGTCTTTCCACAGTCCTCTGGCTCTCCGGGCACCGTCATGGAGACCAGTTGGGTATTAGCGCTGCTATTAAAACAGGGTTTTCAACCATACAAAGAGAACAGGTTTGAGTACCTGGGTACCAAGTGATGTAAAAAGCACAGCGCAGCGCAAGAGGCACCAGTGCTAGAACACTGAATTTACCCCTGGCCTATCAAATCCTCATCTCACTAAACTTAATAATGCGTCAGATTCTGCTTCCAGGCTGCCTCTGGCACGACCTCCAGTTTTCTCCAGGCTGCCCAAATAGTTAGAGCTCTCTGTTGTGACACAACTGGGATCTCATCACTGAGACTGTATCTCCATTGGTCCAAAGCGGGTGGGAGATGCCATGCCGTGATTTCTCATGGTGCATGGTTCTTCACCCATGCACTGCTTCGGCGTAGAACTGGTGCCACAGCCCAAGTCTAAAACTAAGGTGCTATTTGTCTCCAGCAGAAATTCTCCTGCTGACATTTCCGCTCCCCACAGACGTCAAACGGTCTCCCGGTGATTCGCAGCCCCCGTAAGCCATGGCCCACTGCAAACAGAGAGATTTGAATCTCTTAGAGAGGGAGCAAAGGAAGCAGGAGGGCCGAGAAATGAACTGTACTTTCAGTACCTCAAATGCTCTCTTTGGGTTTCTCCCTCCCCAAGCAACAGCCGTCTGGCTCCCCCAGCCGATGGCATTCTGAGCATTGCCTGGCTCTGGGGTCTCACTCATGGGCAGAGATTGTTCCCGGTCAGCTCGCAGTGCAGTCCTCCCCTCCCCAGTTGCAATCGCCTGCTCTGCTGCACAGCCACTGATGTGCTTTTGGGAGCTCCGGGCTTCTACCCTTCTGCACCTTTCACATCTTCCCGTGCTGTCCTCAGCTCTCTGGGCTGCTTGCAGCTTCCTCGGGGAACACGTGTCTCCTCCGCTTCTGTGTCTTTTCCCCTGCCCTTCATATGCCTGGGAAGAATGCCTCTCTCCCAGCTCCCCGGGAAAGGGAGATGAGTCCTGCTGGGCAGCAACCCAGTGTCTCTAGATTTGCCTTTCTCTTCTGCGAAAACGCAAAGTCTGAGAGGAATGTGGCTCCAGCAGGGCTGCTGGATATCCCAGCTCCAGCGATGGCAAGGAGAGCATATGCCCTAGGGAATGTACTGAGGGATGAGCAGGGAACAGGTGAAGACCCTGACGCACATGCAGGGAGCACATGGGGCAACTACCAGAGTGTTGCTTGCGAGTGGTGGGGCTAGGAGAGCTCTGGCCCACCCAGGGCAGTTGAAGGTCTGGGGGCTTGGCAGATGGAGACCCTTACAGCCAGCCCCTTCCCTAAACCAAGTCCAGAGGGATCCCAGGCACCCAACTCACCACAGGAAACAGAGGCTTTCACATGCTTCCCAGGTGGAAGAGCATTATCGTGTTCACCCTCCTTATGCCTGTGTGCTCCTGAAAATTTTCTACCATCTTAAGTATCAGAGGAGAGAGAACACATTTAGAGGAAGCTGAGAATTCTGCATTTTTACTGAGAGGCTAATGAAGGATGGTCCTGCAACCATCCTTCCTGAGGCCAGGGCCACATAGCTGGAGGTCTCTCCTTTCTTACTGCTTTGCTTTCCTCTCTCACCACCTCTAGCGCTTGGTCTGGCTTGGTTGCACCTCGCTCCTTCGCACTGTCTGCCTTCACAGCTTCTTCAGAACACGTCCAAAATGTAGTGTTCAGATCCTTGACGAGTGACAGTCCAAATCTTGCGGACCCTTACTCTCTGTCTTTTCCACACTCCAGGCAAGGCAAGAACCCCTCCTCCTATCCAAAGAGAAAGATCTTCATGAACCACAGAATCGCGGCTCCTGCCTGGAGTGGATCAGAGTAACCAGGAGACGATGCCTCAAGAGAAGCTAGGGACACACATGGCAGCTGACTGCAGGATGCCCAGATTTGCACTACCCTGTGCTGAAAAAATCACTTTGCACTCAGGCATTCTGTCGTAAGCCTGCGCTCTGTGTAGGAATGAAAAGCCATGTTTTCATAGGGGTGCTAATTTGCTCTGCCGTAGAACCAATTAACCGAGTTTTGTTTCTAAGAGAATCCCCTGAAATCTCTGAAGACGACAGTGTCAATGAGTCCGTGTCCACCAGGGCCCAGGAATACAGAGCCGCGTTCCCATGATGGGGTACGGAGAGGCAGAGGACGGAGGAAAGACCGTCTCCCGTCACCAACAGCCACCTCGTTGGTGTCCACAGCTCTCTGGACCATTTAGCAGCGCGTACGAGGAGTTCGGGGCTGTGACCCGGGAGCTGCCTGTCGGAATGGATAAGGTCTCCGGCCGCCAGCCCTGCACACAGATCAAAACCGTGAACCGCGCCGCAGCCCCGCCCCGAGAGCGCCGAGCCCGATCCGCTTCCCGGTGCCTCGCTGCCCCTGCCAGCCCCGACTCTCTGCTCCTGGTGGGCCGCCTCCTCTCCGCCTCCTCTGCCTTCCTTTCCCTCCTCCCCTGTCCGCCTCCGACAAATCCGCCCCGGGGCTGGGACAGGCGCCGACACCTCGCGGGCTCTCCTCGGGTGCTGGCTGGAGGCGGAGGCCAGGCGACAGCGGCGGCAGCGCGGCAGCGGGCCGTGCTCTGCACCTTAGAACCGGCGGGTCCGGGCTGGGCTTGCGAGAATGGTCGAGGGGCACGAGAGGCAGAACATCCCTCCGGGCTCAGTGCCCTCCGGACTCAACCTCTCCTGGCCTTTCCCGTGGAACATCCCTGCTAGCAGTAGGAGCACTTTTGCTAGGGACAAAGACCACTTGTGGTTTTGTCGGGGGCTGTGGCACCAGTGCCACGGGGAGGCAATGCATGGGAGAAACACCTTCCCCTGAGAAAACTCGGATGTGGCATAACCCCTCGCACTTGCTTTGGGATTCATGGAGATGCAGTCTCAGTAAGCGAGTTCTGCTGTGTCCCTCGTCCAGCTCTTCTTGCTCAGAGGACCAGGGAACAGCCTCTCACACCTGAACTGGATGTACTGGAATCTGCACATTTGCAGCAGGTTGAGGGGCACTCAGAGGCACATTCAAAAATTTCATTCTCTTTCCAATCTCTGTCACCTCCGAAGGACATAAATGACCACCAAAGCAGGGTGTGATCTATTGCCATGTGCACTGGAAAACCCAGGTCATCTCCTCAGGGCATTCATCACAGACCTGCCATCCGCTCTTGGCACTCACAATAGAACCACAACTTCCAGCACTGGCTTCTCACCCGGCACACAGAGATTCTTTTGCCTTCCTTGGAGAGACCGGAAGAACTAGACAGCGTGTATCTGTTTGCATTGCACAGACAAGTCTTGAGCACGCACCTGTTGTTGGTGTGGGGAGATGACCCTGAGCAAGAACAATTGCCATCAACCTCCTGGGGAGACCTTGAAGTTATGTGGGACAAAGAGTGTCTCGGTGTCACATTGCATTTACGGTTCTAAATCCCGGCAAAGCCCATGCGTGCAGCTCTGGGATGTGCTTCTCTTGGACAGAGCTCCGCGTTTCCATCTCTCAGGCGGTGGGGCATCTCAGATAGTGGCAGAGCAGGTGGCACCCCACAAGGGCTTAGGTGCATCCAGGCTCCTGGCGTGGCAGCAGGAACCCCAGGAGATACTGCCCCTGCTGCCATGAACTGTCTGTGTCTGTGTGCAAGCGAAGGACTCGTGTGTCTGAAAACCCTCCTGTGACCGAGCAGTGAGCCCCCACCAGAGCACCACTGACTCTTGGCCAACTGGCCATCCACCAGGACCCCAGAGGCCATTTTCCAGCGCTGCTATGCAGAATATCATTCCCAGTCTGTCCGGACATTCGGGGTTGCCCCATCACAGGGACAGAATCTGGCACTTCCCCTTGTTGAACGTCCTCTGGTTGAGGATTGCCCAAACCTCTGATTTGAGGTCTCTCTGCGGGGCCTCCGTCTTCCATGAGGCCCTGGAGTGTTACAATGGCCCCTTGATTGCTTGGGAATGTGCAGTGTTCTGTGTTCCATGTGTTACATGAGGCCCCATATTGTCACAATGGCACTGAAATGAGAGAGGATCTCCATCCTTAATGGCTTCGTAAATCAGAAGTTTTTCTTAGATAAAAATCCTAATCAACAAAGGGGTTTGCTTTCTTGGCATGGTAGCAGTCTTGTCTTTTCTTTTAAGACTACAATTAGTTGTAGGAGAGAGAATGTAGATGATACATGGAAACTAATAGAGAGTGTATCATATGTCCATCTTCAAGAAATTAGCTGACAGGCCTCAGAAAACTTGTTTAATAAGAGATTGTTCTATTAAGAAGAAAGTCAATTATACATTGTTTAAGCAAATGGGAAGTTCTAAGACACGTCTTAGCTGGTCCTAAAACATTTAGTTTAGGGGATAGGGGTCGGAGAGATCAATCAGAGATGCTACGAGGCCTGCTAAGGGAGAAGACCACTCTGTGAAAATGACTGCCCCTCCCAGAAGAAATGGACGCTAGATGGCAGTCTTGCTCCACGAATAAAATCCAAGAGGCTATTTGACCCTAAAATCGTAAGAGAATTTTGGACTGCTTGTGAAAGGGAGGGTCTTTCAAGTATCACTGTATTTATACTCCGAAATTTATACTGATTCTTTGATTCATGCATGGCAGAGTACCCCCTTGAATCCCCAGCTGGCATATTAAAGAAATGTTCGATCCAATGGTTTCTGGTCATGGGGTTTAATTCTTTTGTTTTATCCCTTTGATTCCATGAAGTTCCAAAGATATCCCACGGTTTGTTTAATTCCATGAGGTCCCGCACATCCCAATGATGTCCCTTAAGTCCCTGGTTTCTGTAGTTTCCCAGGGAACATTTGCTTCTATGATGCAGGGCAGTGCCACGACGGCCACTTGATTCCGTGAGTTCCCCCAGTCTCCCAGCAGTCCTTTGGTTCCATGAGACCCTGCAATGTTGCAGTGGGTTGACCCTACCTGGATGCCAGGTGCCCACCAAGTTGCTCTATTGCTGCCCTTCCCAGTCAGACAGAAGAGACAGAATAAGATGGAAAATTATTTCTACCTTGAGATCAGGCACTTTACTAAAGCAAAAGCCAAAGTTTGCGCATGCATAAGTGAAGAGGAAAAAAAAAGATTTTCTCTCTACTTCCTGTCAGCAGCGATACCTGGCCACTTCATGGGAAGCAGGGCTTCACCACACAGAGAAGCCGCTCAGAAGGCATGTATTGTAAAAAAATGGATTTTCCCCCTTTCCTGTTCCTTTCCTGAGCTCTTGTAGCTGAGCTGACGCCATATATTCTGCAATGTCCCTTTGGTCCATTTGGCTCAACTGACCTGTCTGTATCGCCTCCCATGATCTTGCCCCCGATTCAGGGGACGAAGCTGACAACGCAGATGCTGCACCAGCCCTGCTCAGCAGTTGCCAAAGCACTGGTGTGATTAACCCCTTTGTAGCTCCCAATGTAAAGCACAGCACTGTGACGCCTGCAGTGAGAAAATGAACTCCAGCTCAGACAGACCCAACACATGTGGGATTCTGAAATGTCTCAGGGTTCCTTTGGTTCCACGATGCCCCTCTCAGACCTGGCAGTAGAAAAATAAATCAAAAAATTGAGAAGAAATCATCTTAAAGTCATGCTAAGCCTGTCTTCTACAGTCCAGAATCTATATATGTGTGACTGCAGATACTTGGGATGAGGGTAGATGCTCAGAGGAATTCATGGGTTTGATCTAGGAAACCTGTCCCAAAGTTTTCACTGCCTTTTCCTCCTTGGACATTTCCTGATGCCCGGAGGAAGCTCATGTCCAACAGCAGCTCCATCCCCCACTTCCTCCTCCTGGCTACAGCTCTTGCACTTCTGCTTCTTCCTGGGCATCTCCCTGGCTGCCCTCCTGGGCAACGGCCTCATCCTCAGCGCCGTAGCCTGCCACCACCACCTGCACACCCCCCAGGGACTTCTTCCTGCTCCACCTCTCCCTCACACACCCGGGTTGCATCTGCACCACTCTCCCCAAAGCCATGGCCAATTCCCTCTGGAACACCAGGGGCATGTCCTACTCAGGATGAGCTGCACAGGTGTTTTTTGCTTTTCTTCTTGATCACAGCGGAGTTTGCCCTTCTCACCATCATGTCCTATGACCGCTACGTGGCCATCTGCAAAGTCCTTCACTACAGGACCCTCCTGGGCAGCAGAGCTTGTGCCCACGTGGCAGCAGCTGCCTGGGCCACTGGGAAGCGGGTCTGGCCCTGGGGCTGCAGGAGCTGCCACCTGAGCTGATGATCTCCTGAGCAGTCCAGACATGCAGTCACTGTCCCTGTCCTCTATTGCCTCCCTTTCTTGCTGCAGGACCAGAAACGACTGTGTTACTCTGCTGGGCTGGGGCGGGGCAGGGAGATGGGGGGACCAGGGAGGGGTTGGTCTGGGCAGTTCCAGTGACTAGAAAACCCCAATGTTCATCTGAAGTGTAGGAGTGGGCAGGGTGGGAGCATTACAGGGCTGAGGTGGCTCCAGGCTCTGGGAGTGGTAGGAGGAGCCCAGGGAGACACTGCCCCTGCTGCAATGAACTGCCTGTGTGTGTGCCAGGGAAGGACTCGTGTCTCTGAACACCCCCGTGTGTGCATCAGTCCAGCTCAGGGTTGGACACCTCTCAGAGCCCTGACACATTTCTCTGTGTGACTCCAGGAAAACCCCCGCTGTGCCAGGGAGTTACCAGATCCTTTGCTGTCACCCTCCTGGTGTCCTGTGTAATGATGAAACTAGAAAAGGTGATCATCATACCCTGGTAATTTTCTAAGAGGAGAAATGTCACTGCTGCAAAGAAGTGTCACTGCTGGAAAGAAGTGTCACTGAAGAGGTGAGAAGAGGGAACATCATTGTTTCCTTCAGTCTGTTTGTTCCACAGCAGGTTCCCCTGGAGCCCCAGGGACACCTGTGGGGAACCCAGAGGGGCAGAGAAAGGGCTGCCTTTGGCTCTTGCTGTGCTGCTCAGCTGGGCCGGGCTCCTGGCACACAGGGAAATCCTGGCAAGCGGGCAGCACTGCAGAGAGACAGGTCTGCCCAGGAGCAGCTCCTCTGCACAGCCCAGCAGGGCCGAGGGCACTGCCTGTAGGCACGAGAGAAGAGAAGAAAGGCAAAGGGAGGTTAAAGGTAGCAGAAAGATGGGAGGTGTTCAGCTGAGACACAACTTGGGGACACAACTTCACACTCCTCTGCAGAGTGAGTCTACAGGTGCAGGGCAATGTCGCTTGTGTTCCTGGAGGAATCTCCTAAAGCTACCACATCCCACAGCCTTGCACATCTGTCAGGACTCTCCCAGTTTCTCTGTTGCGCCGGAGGAGGATGTTCTCCAGGGCAGGCCTTCCCTGCAGCACCGTCAGAGGGACAGCGCAGGTGGGCTCCTTCTCCCAGGGATGGCTGCGGGGTGGGAAGGTGGGGGTGCAGCCAGGGATGCCCGGGGCTGTCCTGCAGAGCAGGGTCCCTGTGCTCCGGGCTTCTTTGTGCCAGGGCAGGGACTTTGCTGCCTGCTGGGGTCAGGTCTCATCCTGCCTGGGTAGTTGCCCACCCCTCTGCAGGGAGAAGCTGTCGGTGGGTGGTGAGAACCCCAGCAGGAGCCAGGCAGGTTCTTCCTGCCGTTGGATGAGGTGTGTGTGGTCAGGGCTGGGGGAGGTCAGGGCTGCTCCCAGATCCAGATCACACCAGCACATTTCCAAGAGCACTGTCAAATGGGAAGGACAAAGCACAATTATTAGGAAGGAATGGAGCTTTTCTGAGTCCGTGTTTTCAGTTTCCTACTCCTGAGGAATCTGGGGGTTGAGAAATGGAAAAGGAGCTCCCATGTTGGACAAGTCACTGAGACTCCTGAGGTGGAACTTGGAATGCACAAGTGCTTCTGTAAGCAACTTCCTAAAGTGCTTTCGGCCTCTGCTCTGCTTTTGACAGAAGCAGCATCACTTCTGCTGGACCCATCTGTTTTTTTCTTTATCTGCCCTTTTCCACCTGCAAAAAGAAAAGTTGCCCAGTCAGTGCGCTGCAAACAGGCAGGTTTCTCTCAGGCCACAGTGAGTGCACAGACATTCGGATGGAGTGGTGACAGGGAAGTCATGAATGGATTTCTGATGTTGAGTCTACTGTTTTGAAATCAGAAAATGTGGTGTTGAAGTCATCGTTAGCCTTTGAGAGGGAAACAGGAGAAAAATCGGATAAATTTGTTGCTAAAAATGAGCTGCTTCAAACTGAGGTTGACCACCTTCAAAGTCTTGTTAAAATTTGGATGATTATGAAACAGTCAACTCACGGATTACCCCCATCAATACTAGACAATGCCCGCAGTATAAAGGCATAAAGCCCTCCCAGCCCCTCCAGGAACCCTCAAATCCCATCCCAGTCCCACAGGACACTCCCAACTTCCCCTTAAACCCTCCGAGGCCCCCAGACTGCCTCCCAGACCCACAAAAACCCACAAGATGCCCCCAAACCCCTCCCAGTTACCTCCAGCCCTCCCAGGACCTTTCAAACCCTCTCCTAGTTGCCCCCTTCCCCTTGAGTATGCCCCCAAACTCTCTCCCAGTTCCTTCCCACATCCCCGACGATTCCCCAAAACCCCTCACAGCTGCCCCAATCTCCCCAACCTCCCTCCCAAACCCCCAAACTCCCCCAAACCCCTTCCCACTTACCCCCACGACCTCCAACCCCTTCTCAGCTTCCCCATTCCTTCCCAAAGCCCCTCCCAGTTGCCGGCCCGTCCCCCAGGCTCGGGTGAGGAGGTGCCCCAGGCTGACGGGCCCGCCCAGGCAGGGGCGGTTCCAGCAGCATGTCAGGAGCCACCCCGTGCCCCGAAAGCTCCCGCCCGCCCTGGAGCCACCTCAGCTGCCCCTGCAGGGGAGAAATCCAGGCCGGAGCAGAGCAGGGGGCAGGGCCGGGCTGGGACCTCGATGGACGGGGGCACTGGGAGAGCAGGGGAGAGACCGGGATGGGCTGAGAGGGCACTGGGGGAGAGGGGAGACACTGGGATGGGCTGAGGGGGCACTGGGAGGGAGAGGGGAAAGTTTTTTGCCCCTTTCCTGGGCACTTGAACACCCTCTGCACCCCCGTTCCCGGTCGTGCCGGCTGTCCTTCCCCCCCAAGCCAGGAACAGCTTTTGGGGCTCCCTCGTGGGTCGCAGCCAATAGAACGGCTCTGCTGGAA
>NW_021937744.1:0-11783 GCF_001715985.3 Manacus vitellinus
GCAGAGCTTGTGCCCACATGGCAGCAGCTGCCTGGGCCACTGGTTTTCTCATTGCTTTGCTGCACACAGCCAATACATTTTCCCTGCCCCTGTGCCAGGGCAATGCCCTGGGCCAGTTCTTCTGTGAAATCCCTGCCATCCTCAAGCTCTCCTGCTCACACTCAGGCTACCTCAGGGAAATTGGGCTTTTTTTGGTGGGTGCCAGTTTAGCATTTGGCTGTTTCGTTTTCATTGTTTTCTCCTATGTGCAGATCTTCAGGGCTGTGCTGAGAATTGCCTCTCAGCAGGGACGGCAAAAAGCCTTTTCCACGTGCCTCCCTCACCTGACCGTGGTCTCCCTGTTCCTCAGCACTGGCATATTTGACTACCTGAAGCCGCCCTCCATCTCCTCCCCATCCCTGGATCTGACCCTGTCAGTTCTGTATTCGGTGGTTCCTCCAGCACTGAACCCCCTCATCTACAGCCTGAGGAACCAGGAGCTCAAGGATGCCCTGAGGAAAATCATAACTGGGTGTTTTTCATAAGCAATAAATTCTCCTTCTTCTGCATGTTATGGACCTCATTAAAGGCCAGTTGTGTTCTGTGCTTCATTAACACCCACCATATCTTCTCTATTTTTTACTCCTGGTAGGGGTGTTATTTTTGTGAGAATTTGTTCACACCAAAAAATCTTTATATCTATAAATATATCTATAAGGATATATATATAAATATTTTTTTATATATAAGCACCATTTTCAATTCAGTGTTTACCTTTCTAGCCTGGCCCGGAAGGTGTACAGGTTGGGAAATGTACTCACTGTGTGCTCAAACCAAATAAAGAGCTCTGCAATGACTTCTTTGCCTGACATCTTTCCTCTCTGACTTCTCTGCAGCTGCAGGCTCGGTGCCTCTGTGCAGAGCTGGGCCAGAAAAGAGTCCCAGCAGAGCAGCACTGCCAGGGAGCAGCAGCCCTTCTCCTGCATGGCCTCCTCTCCCTTCCCTTCCACACTGTCTTGCAGAGCCCTGTGTTGTTGGAGGCCTCAGTGCTCTGGCAGTCGGTGCCAGTCCTGCTGCAGGACTGTCCAGGGACTGCAGGCAGGGACAGCCACGGGCACTGCTGGCACAGAGCTGACCTCTGCAGCAGCACTGCCATCCTGCAGGGGCATCTCCTCAGGCCAGGGCCTCAAAGCTTCCATCTGCTTTCCACTTTGCTCTCCAGGATGTGCCCAACACAACGCCCTGCAGAGGAAAACAGCAGTGACCAGCACAAGGGGGGGAGTGCTCAGGGTGGGGGCACCCAGCAGTGCCCTGGCACAGCCAGCGCCGCTCCCAGCACTGGCCTCTCACCCCAGGCCATTGGGCTTGTTCTTCCCTCCAAGGAGGGACAGCAAATGACCAGCTCAGGGTCTATGTTTGCACTGCATGGACAAGACATGCCCCTGTGTCACGGCTTGGGGCTGGGGGGTGGAAGGCTTAGACAAAGTTGATGGCAGAAGCCGTCTCGTTGAGCTATGAGGTGCAGAAAGGACCCCCTTGCTTTCTAAATTCCTTCTCAGAGAGGAACCTGGCTGTGGCTGGATCCAATCTAAAACTCAGAGTTTTGTTTCAATTGAAGGAATTATAGAGGTGTGATTCAATCACTTTGTCCTGCAGGTTTTAGTGATGGCAAATCAGAAATATTTCAATAAAATGAATTATTTATTATAACAAATGAACAGAAAATTTACCAGACAAGTGAACAGATGAAAGACCTTAAAGAGAATTATTTACTGGACAGTATAAAAGGCAAAACCTCCTAGCAGTATAGTGTACACTAGACAGTGCAGTCTATCAAAGTCATTCTATTAAAGAAATTGGATCAAAGCCAGCAAAAAGAAACAATCCTGATGAAGAGATTGAGGTAACTCACCCCACAGCGACAAGGGGTAGTTCCCTCTCTTTCACTTAACCCCTGGGCAGTGACCATGAAGAGCTGTCCCTGCTTCATGGCAGAAGCTCCACACACTTCAAGGAAGTCTGTGGAAGAATCTGACACATGACAGTTGGACAAGGCTTTTATAGTTATCAAGGGTTTGACTGCCAGACATATTTGCAGGCCAGGGAGCAGCTTATTTGTCAAATCCTGCTTCAGAAAGCAGGATGTGTGTCTGAAGTTTCATGAAGCATTTTGGGTTTAGCATAATTCAACAATAAAAACAGCACCTTGACACCAGCAGTAAATAATCACAGTGTGCGTTGTTTGCATTCTCTGACCATTGTTTAGGTATTGTCAGAGCAGAGCATCCTGCCAGAAATGGGTCCTTGATTCCATGAGGTTCCAAAAACTCTCAGGGTTCCTTTGGTTCCATGAGGCCCTGCAGTGTCACAATGGCTCCTTGATTCCAGGATGTTCCAAAACATCCCAGGGTTCCCTTGGCTCCAAGAGGCTCCCCAGTGTCCCAGCGACCCCTGGATTCCAGCAGGCCCTGCAGTGTCCCAATGGCCACTGGGTTCCAGGAGCCACAGCGGCTGCCGCCGGCGTCTGTGCCCGGAGCCGCCGCTCCCACGGGGCTGCCGCACTCACCGCCGGGGTTGCCGCTCGCGCAGCCGCCGCTCTGCCCCGGCTGCACCGGGACCCGGCCCCGCCTCGGGCCTGCGCTGCCGCCTCAGCGGCCACAGGGACACAGCCATGGGGGACCTTTGCTCTGACACTGATGGGCCTGGCTTTGTTCTGCTTGGCTCTGGGCTTTAGGAAAACTGCTGTTCATTTTCATGCTCCACTGGGACAGCTCCTGAATTCCAAAGGTTTCCTAATCCAGAGAGGGGTTTCTATGGCATCGGAGGTGCCGCCCCTCGGGACACATTGTCAATGAACCATCCAGCTGACTGGGATGGGTGTAAGAGCTGGGGAACACAGGATAATCAGTCATCCCCTGAAAACCTTGGAACATTCCCTATCTGAATCATAACCCAAATGGAACAGTTTGGATACAGTTCCAAAATATTTTGGAAACTCCAGTCATTCCTGACAGCAGGATGGAAATTCAGCAGATAACTAAAGCCAGTCACCTTGGGAGCCCACAACCAGCGGGGCTGAGGGAGGCCCTGGCAGCTCCCCAGCACCTCCCTCTCAGTGGGACACCTCTGGCAGCCTCTCCCAGCTTGGGAACCCTCCAGTTTGCAACACTCCAAAGACCTTTGCTGATGCCCAGGACAATTCTGATCCCCCTCAACAAACACTCCTCCAGCTGTGCCCCTTGTCTGGTGGGAAACACAAAGGGATTTGGGGGAGTGTTTCCCTGACAACCAGGAGAATTTGGGAGAGGGACCTTTCCACACCCAGTTATTGATGTGTCCACACATCTCTGCCTGGGTGTGGGTGTGAATTGACTGTGGTGTGAATGTTGTTATTGTGAATCTATAATTCAGTCACTGTTAAAATTGTAGCAAGTGCTATTGAATCACTTGATAATTGTTCAATTGGTGAATAATTAAATGCTACTAATGTCTTTTGCCCCCTTGTCTTTGGATCCAAATCCTTTCTGCCCTGACCCTCTTGCATCCCAAGGCTCTGTGTAAATCATTCCCTTTCATAAAAATATATATATTTTTCGTGACATCCACTTTAAAATTTTCCGCTTTAGCTAAACTACAAAACAACTCTAATTAGCTGTAGAAGTCTTGAAGACATGAAGACAATTAAAGGAAGGGAAATAATTTGTTTTTCAGTGTTTTAATGGGCCCTACGGTGTGTTTGGAGTTGCATCAGCTGTCAGTCCAAGATGGGCCATGTCAGAACTGGTGAGGCTGGGGGGTGAGGAGCAAGGTTGATCAGACAGGGTCAGTCTGGATCTCCTGAGGTGACACTCAGCATCAAGATCACTTGGAGAACACCTCTATCACCTCTTCTCTGAACTAAAATATATCCATAACTGAATTAAAAGAAAAAAAATACAAACTTTGAAGACTTGTTTTGAAATTGCCTTGAAGACAGTTAAAGGAAGACAAAGAGATCCTGAGGGATTTCTGGAATTTAATGAGCCCCACGGTGTGTTTGCAGCCCAGCCCATGATCCTGAGGTACTGAGAGAAGATTGAAGCAGCTGCTGAAGAAGTCAGAAGCCAAACTGCAAGTGCCTTGAAGCATTGCTGGGCCCCACTGAGGGCAGGCACTGCCAAAGCCTCCCCAGGGACTCCTTGGAGCAGCTCCTTGGAGGCCAGGAGTGCAGGCAGACAAAGGCTCTGGGCAGGCCCCTGCAATGCTGAGCAAAGCCTGCCTTGGTTTTGTGGAGCACAAAGGCCAAGGGCTGAGCCCCAGGCCCTGGCCCAGCAGATCCTGTCCCTCCCGGCTGGCTCAGGGCTGTTTGGGGGCACTGGGATGGGAGGGGGAGGAACAACAAAGGCCCAAAACTGGGCAACCCCTGCCAGGCTCCTGAGGGAGGGGCGAGGCAGAAACCAAGTGCAGAACCTGCCAGGAAAGTGTCTTGTGGTGGCCTGAGTGGCAGAGGCAGCTGCCAGAGGCAAGGGGACAAAGGCCTGGGTGCCTTTGGGCCTTGCAGCCCTGCCAGAGCCCTTGGCCATCTCTCCTGCAGGCTGTCCTGCCCTGGCCCTGCTGCTGCTCTGGCCTTGCAGGCTGCACACACCCCTCCTGCTTTCCCACCCCCTCCCAGCAGCATTTCTAGACCCTCCCTGATGTCTCTGCACCAGCTCTGGCTGTTCCCTGGAACACAAAGCCATGGGCTGATCCTGACTCCCTCTGGGTGACCTCTTGCAGTACAAGGGTCCCCATTGAGTGATATTTCATTTTCCTCACTGTTATAGGTAATTACAGGAAAATTTGCTGTTCAAAATGGAAAGAGTTAATAAAGTTATTAAATTGTATTAAGTGCTTCGTTGGAATCACAAGTTAAAGTGTTATGCAATGCCTAACCACAAGATATGTAAGCTGCGGACTGACTAAGCACAATGCAATGATGATTTAGCATATTGTCTTTTACTGTTTTGAAAGAGTTTGTTCTGAGTATACTAATAGAGAGTAATATGGAGATAACAGGAGAGGGTCAACCACGAGGAATCAGGCTGACCAACCGTCATCCCGATGGAAATTTCCAGAACCACAGCCTAATAGAGACCAAT
The DNA here is from genome assembly GCF_001715985.3 of Manacus vitellinus. Lineage (NCBI taxonomy): Eukaryota > Metazoa > Chordata > Aves > Passeriformes > Pipridae > Manacus > Manacus vitellinus. The sequence continues at coordinate 5,097 of NW_021937744.1, forward strand.
GACTTTAAAACTATTGGTGGATACCCCTCAGCAACGGAGATGGCCCGCGAAAGGAGGAACCAACCTGGAGTCAGCCCACGAAGGGGTAACCAAGCAGGATTCAGCCCGCGAAACCCCCACCAATGAACTGATGACATGACTTTGGGGGGAGGTGGCAAAGAAGGGTATAATAAGTGCTGTTTCTGTTCCCCTTTGCGGACCGTGGCAGGAACAGGGGTTTCCTCTGGTCGCTGGGCTAGCTGTTTTTGCTTGTTTGTGGCATTAATAAATCTTTTATTCCTTGCAACCTAAATTTTTATAGCCTCTTACTTATCACAATTTGGTGCCGTGACTCGGATGAAGACCCCTGAGTGATAGAACCACTCTCTGGGGAGGGCGCCCCCGTCCCATTTTTGGACAGCCCTGGGGAGATTCTATTATTCAGAATCTTCATACCGACCAATTTATTAAGGCCAGACAAGCAAAAAGAAGGTTTCCTGCAGGTCTCCATAATCTCCGCATGTGGGTCCGGACGAAGTCCAGCTCAGGGAGGAGCTCGGACAGGTAATTTTGGTAGGCTCGGTTTGCGAGTGGACAGCTGACCTAGGGAGAGGCAGCTGTGGGTTTGTCCGGTTGGGGAGGTCCGCTCCAGTGCCCCGGTGTGGTGCTGCCATAAGAGCAAAGACTCATCTAGGGAGAGGTGAGTGTTGTGAGCCCCCTTGGCGGTTGGGAGGGGGTCCTGGGGTGTGCCTGTGTGAGACGTTCTCTGAGAATGAAGCGAGTGAGGACCCCTCAGTAGTGCGGTTCCTGTAGCCCGCGAGGGAGCAGGCCACGAACGGGGGGAAGCGTTTGTGACTTGAGTGTGTGTGAGCGAGAAGGCACCCCAGAAGATGGGATTGGGGAAGAGCAAGGCTTCCTCACCCATGGGAGGTTGTAAGGTAGAGCAGCCAGGTGATCCCTCCAACAGAGGAAGACTTCTGAGTTCTGGTAGTTCCTGGGGAAGGGAAAGACTCAGAAGTAAAACTAGGAACTCGAAGAAGAACCCTCTGGGAGAAGGAGAGCTTACGCTAGGTAGCTACAACTCCCAGGGAGAAAGGAATCTTGTGGTTAGGGACTTTTCTACCAAAGAAAAAGATGAATCCATGAGTAAGATTAAAAGTAATTCTCTAGAGGAGAAAAGACTCATGGTAAGCGGCTTCGAGGCTAGGTCGCTGGGGATTCCATCAGACAGCCCCTTAGGTATATTACTGAGAAATTGGAGTAGCTATCCCCACACTCTTGGAAAATCAAGAGAGAAAATGGTTTATTACTGTGTTGAAGTGTGGGGAGGCAGACAAATAGGTTCAGGCGGAGAAGGTGTGTATTGGCCAAATTACGGCTCTTTTGAGAGCTGGATTTGTGAGGTCCTGAACTGGCACGTTAGTGATAAAAGACCTCTTTGCTTAGATGAGAGCCATTATGCTATCATCTGGCTAGGAGCAAGTACGCATACTTGCTTATTCCCTTTAAGAGAGAAAAGAAAGCAAGTGGACTCTAATAAAGATCCAGAGTCTTGGAATTCCCCTCCACCTTATATTCCTCCCTATAATGGAGGGAGTGTAGTTACACCAAGTGCTCCAGTGGAGCCAAGACCCACCATCTCACCCCCTCAAGGGTGGGAAACCGCCATTTAGTCGCTAACCCACACACCTTACTAAGCCAAATTTCCCCAGAACATCAATGGTACAGTGTGATAGACCTGAAAGACGCTTTTTGGACCTGTCCCCTTAAAGGTAGAGAGTAGAAATTACTTCGCCTTCGAGTGGGAAGACCCAGACACTCATAGAAAACAACAACTGAGGTGGACAGTCTTGCCCCAGGGGTTTACAGAGTCTCCAAACTTGTTTGGGCAAGCCCTGGAACAGCTATTAGAGTCCTTCAAACCTTGTGAAGGAACAGTTTTAGTACAGTATGTTGATGATTTGCTAATAGCTGGAAAAGATGCTGAAACTGTGAGAGATGAGAGTATCAGACTCCTGAATTTCCTGGGTGAAAAGGGCCTGAAAGTGTCCAAGTCCAAACTACAATTTACAGAAGAGAAAGTAAAATATCTAGGGCATTGGTTAAGTAAGGGATGTAAAAGACTGGATCCTGATAAAGTGAAAGGAATCTTGTCCTTGTCTATACCCAAGAATAAAAGACAAATTAGGCAAATCCTAGGTCTCTTAGGATACTGCAGACAGTGGATAGAGAACTACAGTAACAAAGTAAAATTCTTGTATGAGAAGCTAGTTAAAGAAGGACTGGTGAAGTGGAGCGACGAGGACGAGAGCAGGCTAGAAAGATTAAAAGAAGATCTGATAAATACCCCTGTGCTTAGTCTTCCAGACATTAGAAAACCTTCCTATTTGTTTGTAAATGTTGAAAATGGAACAGCTTACGGGGTCTTAATGCAGAAATGGGCTGAGCATAAAAAACCTGTGGGGTACTATTCTAAAATTCTAGATCCAGTTAGTAGAGGTTGGCCCACCTGTTTACAAGCGATAGTAGCTACTGCACTATCAGTGGAAGAGGCAATTAAAGTAACCTTTGGAGGAGAACTGAAGGTGTATACTCCACACGATATCCGAGGAGTATTGAAACAGAGGGCAGAAAAATGGTTAACTGATAGCTGGTTATTAAAGTATGAAAGTATTCTGCTTAATACTTCCAAATTAGAACTGGAAGTAACACACTTGCAAAACCCAGCCCAGTTTCTGTATGGTGAACCCCAAGGGTACATGATTGCACACAGGTCATAAGCCTCCAAACTAAAATTAGAGAATATCTTGAAGAAGAAGAGTTAGATACAGGTGAAAACCTTTATATCAATGGTTCATCTAGAGTTGTAGATGGGAAGAGAAGATCTGGTTATGCCATAGTGGATGAAATTACCTTTCAAGTTAGGGAATCTGGATCCTTGAGTAATACATGGTCAGCCCAAGTGTGTGAGTTATATGCTCTATTAAGATCTCTGCAGTTGTTGAATGGAAAAACAGGGACCATATTTACAGATTAAGGAAAAAGGGACTTGTAACTCAAAGACCACCTCTAGATATATCCATTCACAAATTCCGGCCAGGTGACAAGGTGTTAATTAAAACATGGAAAGAGACCTCTTTAACTCCACGATGGGAGGGGCCTTTTGTTGTTCTTCTCACCACAGATACTGCTGTGCCAACAGCTGAGCGAGGGTGGACCCAGGCGTCAAGGGGGAAAGGACCAGTAAAGGACTCTGAGTGGAAAGTAACATCAAACCCTGGAGATTTGCAGATGAGGATTAAAAGAGTACAGCCAACAGATGAACCCTGATGGAGATGTCGTAAGATCTAGCTTGTATACTTTCTTTCAGATACCCCAAGGACAAACTTTAAAGAAAGTAAACTTTGTTTCCTGGAGCCTGGAGAGACTACCTGAACAGACCGGTGGCTCAGGACTGTATAAGATAGTTGGAACTCAAACTGTTTTACCTTTCTGTTGTGAGGTAGAAACGGACATACCAGAGGGACATAACCCACAGGGAATCCTCTGTATAAAGCACCCAGAGTCCACTCATTATAGCTGGGTGGTGTGTAAATGCAAGAAGTGTGGTAAAAAGTGGCGCTGTGTATCAATAAGGGGACAATCCTATTGCATTAAGTGTAGGACGGGCTCTACAGAATCTATAAGAGAACAATTGGCAAACGCTGAAATAATAAAAGCATTCTGTGGTTGGGAGTGGTTAGTCCCAGAGACTTGGGAAATCTATGAAACCAATTGGAACAGGGCAGTAATAGAATTGTGCCGAACCAGATTTTCCTGGAAATTGGCAAGACCAAATCGAAGGAGATATATTGAACTGTTAGGAGTAATTGACAGAATCCAAAATCTCAAAGTAGATGAGTCTCATCCTGAATCAGTGGAAGAAAATTAAGTAAACTGAGTCTATCCCCTGAAGATTATCACTGCTGCCGAGAAGAACCTGAGACCTCGTTGTTCCCTGCACAGGAACAGACGAAGGGAGGCAGAGAGATAGAACCTGTGGGGAAGGTTGACTCAAAGTAGTAACCACTGAAAGTGAAGGGGAGAAACTAAAACAAAAATGGGACAGAATACAGTGTTAATCATTATTGTAACAATATCAGCGAGTTCTCTGGGAAATGCCCACCAGCCCTTTGAATGGACCTTAACTGGGTCAAGAGATTCAGAGATTGTCCAGAAAGTAACAACAGCCATTGGTCCTAAGTTTAATGTGACGGTTTGTGATCTGTTAATGGCGAGTATAGCTCAGCAATGTGGCAAGGGAGGTAGAAAACCCTCTATCACAGTAAATAAGGGAGCCACATACTGGTGTCCAACTTCTAATCCAGGGAAGTCATATTGCAATTATCCTGGGCATTACCACTGCGGATATTGGGGTTGTGAGACCATAGCCTCTGCCTGGAGACCCGAGAGACCAGACAGATACTTAAGAGTGCAATGGGGACCCCCACATTGTGAACCTCTTGCATTGGGAGGATTAGTAACCCCCTATGAGACATCAAATTGTGAATACTTGCAAGTGCAAGTCCTGAATCATGAAGACCGAGGGTGGTTGACTGGAAAGACGTGGGAAGTGAGACTGGACAGGCTTTCCGCAGACCCAGGTGCATATGTAACTATAAGGAAACAGCCATTAACTGTTTATTTTCAACTACTAGGACCTAATTTAGAGATAAAGAAATCTAGAGACAATAGTCGAGAGAAAGAGAGAGAAAAGGTAAATGGAGTCCCCGCTAATCCAGTGTCACGAGAATTTAAGGTTGCTCAAATTCCTCCCAAGGGGAGGAAAGGGTTTAAAAAGGAAAGGGTATCACAAGGAGGAGCTGAATCATTGTTAAACATGGTGGAAGTATCTTATAAGGCCATAAATTACACTGACCCTGACATGACTGAGTCTTGTTGGCTATGCTATGATGTGAGACCTCCCTTCTGTGAGGGGGTAGGATTAAACCTTACTTTTAACTTAAGCACAGAGGATAACCCAAGCCAATGTAGGTGGGGAGAGAGGGAAATAGGTCTCACACTGTCGCAAGTCAGTGGGCAGGGGACGTGTATCGGAAACGTTCCCCCAGGTAGCAATGAATTATGTGGTACCAAAATAAATAAACTGAAAGGAGAAAGGAATAAATGGGCTATACCTCATCAGGGTGGGGGGTGGATATGTTCAAAACCTGGTTTAGTCCCGTGTGTGTCTTCATCTGCATTTGAAAAGAGTAATGAGTTCTGTATTCAGATAACTGTGCTGCCTCATATGTTACATCATTCTGAGGAATCTCTTTTAGAGTTTTGGGAAGTGAATAAGCATAGAATCCAAAAACGAGAACCAATAAGTGTAACGACTGCTATGATTTTGGGGTTGGGAGCCACAGGTGCTGGAGTTGCAACCCTAGTACAACATGGTCATGGATTGACTACCCTGAGGGCAGCAGTAGATGAGGATTTGGACAGAATCAAAAAATCGATTTCGTATTTAGAAACTTCTCTTAATTCTCTTTCAGAAGTAGTCTTGCAAAATAGACGAGGGTTGGACTTGCTGTTTCTGCAGCAAGGAGGTTTATGTGTGGCCCTAGGAGAAGAGTGTTGCTTCTATGCAAACCACTCAGGAATCATTAAGGAATCTATGACCAAACTGCGCGAAGGGATATTACAAAGAAAGGGAGAAAAGGAAACTCCACCAAGCTGGCTGGATAACTGGCATAGTCAGTTCCCTTGGTTAACAACTTTGGTCTCAACCCTAGCAGGTCCTCTGATAATGTTATTCGCTTCACTAATTTTTGGACCATACATTCTTAATAAAGTTATGAAATTTGTTAAGGGTAGAATTGAAACGGTGCAGTTAATGACAGTAAAAGAACAATATGAAGACATGAGTGGGAAGTCTTCCAGTGAAGATCAAGCCTCTCTTTTAGAAGTAGCCAGAGAGGAAGTAATTGAATTTGACCAGCAAATTTACGAGGAAATTAGGAGGGGAGATTGTTATAAGTGACCTAAAGAAATTTGCTGTTCAAATGAGAGAAAGAGTTAATAAAGCTATTATATTGTGTTAACTGCTTTGTTGGAATCACAAGTTAGAGTGTTATGCAATGCCTAACCACAAGTTCTGTAAGCTGCAAACTGATTAACCACAACTCAATGATGATTTAGCATATTGTACTTTGAAGCTGTTTGTTCTAAGCATATTAATGGGGAGCAATACGGAGGGGTCGGCCACGAGGAGTCCGGGCGATCAACCGTCATCCTGATGGAAATTTCCAGAACCACGGCCTAATAGAGACTAATGACTTTAAAATTATTGGTGGACACCCCTCAACAACGGAGATGGCCCGTGAAAGGAGGAACCAACCCAGAGCTGGCCCGCGAAGAGGGAACCAAGCAGGATGCAGCCCGTGAAATCTCCACCAATGGACTGATGACATGACTTTGGGGGGGAGGTGGTAAAGAAGGGTAAAATAAGTGCTGTTTCTGTTCCCCTTTGCGGACTGCGGCAGGAACAGGGGTTTCCTCTGGTCGCCCGGCCAGCTGTTTTTGCTTCTTTGTGGCATTAAAAAATCTTTTATACCTTGCAACCTAAATTTATAGCCTTGTTACCTGTCACAAGGAACAGTTGTTGGGGCAGCCTGGGCACTTCTTCGGCAGCAAGACCTTTCTGTGGTGGGAACTTTTGTCTGG
>NW_021937745.1:0-10980 GCF_001715985.3 Manacus vitellinus
CCTGAGGGTGGGGGAAGGGCAGGCCCGTCCCTGAGGGTGGGGGAGGGGCAGGAGGGACCCCGAGGTGGGGGGAGGGGCAGGAGGGTCCTGAGGGTTGGGGAGGGGCAGGGAGGGACCCCGAAAGTGAAGGAGGGGCCCTGAGGGTCCCTGAGGGTGGGGGAAGGGTAGGAAGTTCCCCGAGGGTGGGGGAGGGGCAGGAGAGTCTCTGAGGTTGGGGGAGGGGTCCTGAGGGCCCCTGAAGGTGGGGGAGGGGCAGGGAGGGCTCCTGAGAGTGGGGGAGGGGTAGCAGGTTCACTGGGGGGAGGGGAAGGAAGGGACCCTGAGGGTGGGGGAGGGACAGGAGGGACCCTGAGGGTTGGGGAGGTGCAGGAAGGGGGGGGGGGGCTTTGGGGGGGCCCTTAAAGGTGGGGGGAGGGGCTGAAAGTGGGTCCATCATTGGGAGGGGACACGCCCACCCAAAACCCAGTAAGTCCCAGTTGAGCTCCCAGTTCAGGGAGGGGGAGAGGATGCAAAAGACACGCCCACTTGCAGAGGCTATGGCCACCTTGGGATGGGACCCGCCCACCAGGGAGAGACCACGCCCCCCTAAAGAAGGGACACGCCCACCCCCAAACCACTAAAGTGCCCCCAACCCCCTTAACTGGTCCTTACTGGTCCCACCGCCCCATTCCCCGTTCCAGTCACCTGTACTGGTCCATACTGGTTTATACCGGTTTATACTGGCCCATACTGGTCTATACGGGTCTATACTGGTTTATACTGACCTGACCTTGATGGAGATGCTGAAGTGCCCCCAACCCCCTTAACTGGTTCTTACTGGTCCCACCACCCCATTCCCCGTTCCAGGGACCCGTACTGGTTTATACTGGTTTATACTGCTCTACCCTGGTTTATACTGGTCTGTACTGGTCTGACCTTGATGGAGATGCTGAAGTGCCCCCAACCCCCTTAACTGGTCCTTACTGGTCCCACTGCCCCATTCCCCATTCCAATGACCCGTACCGATCTGTACTGGTTTATACTGGTCTATACCGGTCTATACCAGTCCATACTGGTCTATACTGGTTTATACTGGTCTGTACTGGTCTGACCTTGACGGAGATAATGAAGTGCCCCCAACACCCTTAACTGGTCCTTACTGATCCCACCACCCCATTCCCTGTTTCAATGACCCGTACTGGTTTATATCAGTTTATACTGCTCAACACTGGTTTGTACTGGTCTATACTGGTCCATACTGGTGTGTACCGGTCTGTACTGGTCTGACCTTGATGGAGATGCTGAAGTGCCCCCAACCCCCTTAACTGGTCTATACTGGTCCCACCACCCTGTTCGCTGTTCTAGTGACCTGTACTGGTCCATACTGGTCCATACTGGTCCGTACTGGTTTTTTACTGGTCTATACTGGTCTATACTGGTCTACACTGGTCTATACTGGTCTACACTGGTCTATACTGGTCTATAATGGTCTGACCTTGATGGAGATGCTGAAGTGCCCCCAAACCCCTTAACTGGTCCTTATCGGTCCCACTGCCCCATTCCCCATTCCAGTGACCCATATTGGTCTATACTGGTCCATACTGGTTTATACTGGTCTCTACTGATCTATACTGGTCTATGCTGCTCTGTACTGGTCTGACCTTGATGGAGATGCTGAAGTGCCCCCAACCCCCTTAACTGGTCCTTACTGGTGCCACCGCCCTGCTCCCCATTCCATTGACCCATACTGGGTCGTGGTGGTAAGAACCCCAGCAGGAGCCAGGTGGGGTCTTCCTGCCATTGGATGAGTGCTCTGGGAGGTCAGGGCTGCTCACAGATCCAGATCACAGCAGCACATTTCCAAGAACACTGTCAAATGGGAAGGGCAAAGCACAATTATTAGGAAGGAATGGAGTTTTTCTCAGTCAGTGTTTCCAGTTTCCTACTCCTGAGGAATCTGGGGGTTGAGAAATGGAAAAGAAACTCTCATGTTGGACAAGTCACTGAGACTCCTGAGCTGTAACTTGGAATGCACAAGTGCTTCTGTAAGCAACTTCCTAAAGTGCTTTCGGCCTCTGCTCTGCTTTTGACAGAAGCAGCATCACTTCTGCTGGACCCATCTGTTTTTTCTTTATCTGCCCTTTTCCACCTGCCTGAGGGTTCTCTCAGGTCAAAGTGAGAGCACAGACATTTGGATGGAGTGCTGACAGGGAAGTCATGAATGGATTTCTGATGTTGAATCTACTGTTTTGAAATCAGAAATGTGGTGCTGAAGTCATCGTTAGCCTTTGAGAGGGAAACAGGAGAAAAATCGGATAAACTTGTTGCTAAAAATGAGCTGCTTCAAACTGAGGTTGACCACCTTCAAAGTCTTGTTGCGCCAGAGTGCAGAGAGAAAACTGTTGCTAAAAAAACAGGCTCCTGGTTTGGTCAGGCAACTTCATAAACCAGTGTCTTACCCTGGCATTGAGACTTGGGAAACCACAGAGCACCCTGATTCTAAGTCTCAGGAGAGAAAGAAACAAGGAGAATTTGAAGTTCAGCTGATGTTTCTAGAGTCTCCCAGCTTTCCTCACATTAATGAAAATAGACTGAGTGATCCCTGTGATAATGAACAAAGGGAAGATTATTCTTTACCTCCCTCAATTTCCTTTGTGCCTGATACTGAATCCACTAAAAAACCTTGGACTCAAAAAGAGAACCCAACCCAGAAAACAACTCAATTCATTCTGATTCAAGTGGTTAAAGAGCAGAAGCATTATGGCGATAAACCTGGACAAATTAAAAGCCAACCTGGGAAATCCTATCAATATATCACATACCTTGGCATTCCACTTTGTTCTCATCAACAGTTAATACAATTTCCAATGGATATGGGGACAAAATGTTGGCAGCAAAATGCCAAAGATGGGATTAAAACCCAGACGAAAAAGAATTAAAATCACTGGAGAAAAAGAAGAAACCAGTCTTCAACCAAGAGCTTCACCCTGTTACTGTTTTGGTGATATTACCTTTTTGCTTTTTATTCTAATAATCATATTGTATGTTAAAATTTGGATGATTATGAAACAGTCAGCTCACTGATTACCCCCATCAATACTAGACGATGCCCGCAGTATACACCCGGCCCAGCCCCTCCAGGAGCCCTCAAATCCCATCCTGGTCCCACAGGACACTCCCAACTTCCCCTCAAACACTCCGAGGCCCCCAGATTGACTCCCAGATCCAGAAAACTCTTGTTGCCTGCCCATGGAGTGCCCAGTGTGGCCCACCAACTGCACCACAAAGCCAAAGCTTCCAGGCTTTCTTTCCTGGGAATTAGGGCTGTTGTTTCCTGTTTTCAGCCATGCCTCCCAGCTGATAGCCCAACTCCCAAACTGCTAGCATGCCTGTTGATACAGAATTGTTAAAATAAACCTTGCCAGTATATGTTTTCAGACACCGATTATTTAGTGTCGTTTCACTTTAATCCACCCCAAGGGAACTATTAATAAAAACCTGAGTTACCCCCTCTCCCCTTTTCCTGGGGCGGGTTGTAACACCAATCAGCACTGACTCCGCCCAGTAGGCATAGCAAAGGAAGTTTCCTTTTGGTTTAGGGTTTAGTGTTAGGTTTAGGGTTAGGGTTAGGGTTTAAGGTTAGGGTTAGGGTTAGGGTTAGGGTTAGGGTTAGGTTTTGAGTTAGGGTTAGGGTTAGAAAGGGTTAGGGTTAGGAAATTTAGGGTTAGGGTTAGAGTTAGCAAAAGTTAGGGTTAGGGTTAAGGTTAGCTTTAGGGTTAGCAAAAGACAGGGTTACTGTTAGGGTTAGGGTTAGGGTTAGGGTTAGGGTTAGGGTTAGGGTTAGGGGTATGGGTAAGGGTTAGGGTTAGGGTTAGGAAGAATTTGTCTCAGTGCGCGATCTAACAATCGCGGTTTTAGCCCATTCTGGACACGCAGCGGTGCCCAATAAGCCCCTCTCAGGCTATAAGCCCGATTCATTCCCCACCGCTGTCAGAATCTTGTGCTTTTTCTCTTGGGTCTCTGCTTTTGCTGTTGCTGTTCAGTTGCGTGTCTGGCAGAATACCCACCGCCGTCCAGTATGTACTCTGCTTCTATAGAGCACTGTCCCCTAACCCCAACATTAAAAGAGAGACTGGGAGCTATGCGCAAACCCTGTTCCCTAACCCTAACCAAGAGACTGCAAGCTATGCGCAAACCCTTTTCCCTAACCCTAACCCTAAAAACGAGACTGCAAGCTATGCGCAAAGCCTTTTCCCTAACCCTAACCCTAAAAACGAGACTGCAAGTTATGCGCAAACCCTCTTCCCTAACCCTAACCTTAAAAAAGAGACTGCAAGCTATACGCAAACCCGATTCCCTGACCCTAATCCTAAAAAAGCGAATGCAAGCTATGTGCAAACCCTGTTCCCTAACCTTAACCTTAAAAAAGAGAGTGCAAGCTATGCACAAAACCAGTTCCCTAACCCTAACTTTAAAAAAGAGACTGCAAGCTACTAGGGTTAGGGTTAGGGTTAGGGTAAGGGTTTGGGTTGGGGTTAGGGTTTAGGGTTAGGGTTAGGGTTAGGGTTAGGGTTAGGGTAATGGTTAGGGTTAGGGTTGGGGTTAGGGTTAGGGTTAGGCAGAATCTGTCTCAATGCGCGATCTAACTATCACGGGTTTACCCCATTCCAGGAACGCAGTGATGCCCAGTAAACCCCTCTCGGGCTATAAGCCCGATTCGGTGCCCACCGCTGTCAGAATCTTTTGCTTTTTCTCTTGGGTCTCTGCTTTTGCTGTTGCTGTTCTGTTGCGTGTCTGGTAGAATACCCACCGCCGTCCGGTATGTACTCTGCTTCTATAGAGCACTGGCCCCGCCCACTGGGTGGAGTCAAGAGGTGGAGTCCGTGTTGATTGTTCTGCGTCACTGGCTCCGCCTACTGGGTGGAGTCAGTGCTGATTGGTGTTACAACCCGCCCCAGGAAAAGGGGAGAGGGGGTAACTCAGGTTTTTATTAATAATTCCCTTGGGGTGGATTAAAGTGAAACGACGCTAAATAATCGGTGTCTGAAAACATATACTGGCAAGGTTTATTTTAACAATTCTGTATCAACAGGCATGCGAGCAGTTTGGGTGCTGTCATACCACAATGTGACACAGAGATAAAATTTGGGGGGGGTAAAGAAAATGCATAGGGGAGAGAAAGGCAGGATAAGAGCAAGGGAGAGTAAGAGAAAGAAAAGCTGAGAGTGGACAGATGTATATAGTCACCGCCCGCGGGGTCCAGCGATGCTTCCATGTCTGTCAGTTGAAGTGGTGGCCTTGATCTGCCGGGGGTGAAGGAGGGAAGTCCCCATACTCCAAGAAGTTATGAGTTATAGCCATGATTAGTGTCACGGACCATGCCTCCAGCCTCCAACATCTCGAGGGTTGCAGTCTCTCTTCTAAGGTTAGGGAACAGGCTTTGGGCATAGCTTGCAGTTACTGTGTGGACCAATTGTCAGAGACTGAAATGGTTAATGATTTATGCATTCTAGGAGACTTTTCAGGCTTTTGACTTTCATGATACCTCTGATGAGCAGTCGGGCCCCTCCCTCCCTCCAGTGCTGACGGTGTGAAGCCCTGAAAAGGCAAGAGCTGAACTTACAGGCTTTTGACTGTTGATATATCTGATGAGGAATCAGGCCCCTGCCTCCTTCTGCTATGAGATGTTAGGGTTAGGGTTAGGGTTAAGGTTAGCAAGGGTTAGGGTTCAGGTTTTAGGGTTTACGGTTTGGGGTTTAAGGTAGAGTTAAACCATCATTTTCGGGGTATGGGCCCGATAGCTTAATTAGCTGACCTTACTAGAAAATAATATAGAGGGAGCATAGAGGATTTTGATTCCTTTAGTGTAGGTTCGATTCCTACTTTTCTAAAATTAGGAAATGAGAGGATTGGTATACCTCTATGTTTACTTTATCATAGTAACCCTTTTGGATTCAGGCACATTTCCTTGAGTGTCTTAGGTAGGGGGTAGGCGTGCATAGGAGATAGGAAGGCTGGTATGCCATAGGCATATGTTAGGGGTAAGAAGTTTTTTCAAAGCAAATGTATGAGTTGATCATATCGGAATCGAGGGTAAGAGGTGCGGATTCATAAGAATCCTGCGGAAAGGAGGAGGGGTTTTGTAGCTAAAGTAGGGGGAATGAGTTCTTGAGGGAGATTAAGTGAGCTGGGGTTTAGGAATAGAATGGTTGTGAGTGCATTTATTAGTATAATATTATCATATTCGGCAAGAAAAAACAAGGCGAATGGCCCTGCAGCATATTCTACGTTGAACCCTGAGACTAGTTCAGATTCTCCTTCTGTCAGGTCAAATGGAGCGCGGTTTGTTTCAGCAAGAGTGGAGATATATCATATTATTGCTAAGGGCCAGGAGGAGAAAATGAGGTAGAGAGGTTCTTGAGTTGTAGCTAGGGGATTGAGGGTGTAGTTACCACTAAGGCTAATTACGGATAGGAGAATAATGGCTAGGGGTAACTTCGTAAGAGACAGTTTGTGCGACTGCTCGGAGGGCGCCGATTAAGGCATATTTTGAGTTAGAGGCTCACCCTGATCATAGAATTGAGTAGACTGCCAAGTTAGATAGAGCTAGAAGGAAGAGTATGCCAAGGTTTAGGTCAGTAAGGGGAAAGGGTAGGGGAAGTGGTGTTCAGATTGTAATTGCTAGGAGAAGGGCTAAGATAGGAGTAGATATAAATAAGTAAGGGGATGAAGTTGATGGACGAATTGGTTCTTTAATGAATAGCTTTACTCCATCTGCTATAGGTTGTAAGAGGCCAAATGGTCCTACAATATTAGGCCCTTTTCGGGCTTGCATATAACTTAGAATCTTACGTTCAACTAGGGTAAGAAATGCTACGGCGATGAGGATGGAGAGAGCATAGGATATTGATATAATAAAGTAAGTGAGGGTTAAGTGAATTGTCATGTGGTTTGTGTTGGAGCTAGGGAGAGGATTTGAACCTCTGGGTAAAGGGCTTAAGCCTTCTGCATTTGCCAAGCTCTGCCACGCTAGCGGTCCTTTTCTAGGAGGGGGTTATGGTGGAACTCTTAGTAATTTAGTTGGGTTCATTACTGGGTGCGAAGGCGTGCTTGTGGCATAGGCCTTACTTCTTCGATCCTTTCGTACTAGAAGGAGTTGTAACATAGATAGAAACCGACCTGGATTACTCCGGTCTGAACTAAGATCACGTAGGACGGTTAATCGTTGAACAAACGAACCCTTGGTAGCGGTTGCACCACTAGGATGTCCTGATCCAACATCGAGGTCGTAAACCTCCTTGTCGATGTGGGCTCTTGAAGGAGATTGCGCTGTTATCCCTGGGGTAGCTAGGTTCAATTAATCAATTATATTGGGTCTGGTTGCTATTAGCACGTTGATGGGTAGTTCTTGGTTAAGATGGATTGTCTGATATTTGGAGGTTAAGTTTGTCTCCAAGGTTGCCCCAACCAAAAAATGCACACCAGCAAAATCCCGGGGGAGTAGGTCCTGTGGGTGAGTATTGTTTATGGGAGTGGTAGCAGATTTTAAATTTCCACAGGGTCTTCTTGTCTTATGGGGTTATTCCTGCTTTTGCACGGGAAGATCAATTTCACTGATTATCTGTAGGAGACAGCTAAGACCTCGTTAAGCCATTCATACAAGTCCCGATTTATGGGACAATTGATTGCGCTACCTTTGAACGGTTAGGATACCGCGGCCGTTGAACGAATTGTCACTGGGCAGGCTTCACCTTTAATACTTGGTTTGCTAAAGGCTATGTTTTTGGTAAACAGTCGGGGCTTGGATTTGCCTAGTTCCTTTTACAGATTTTAATCGTCTTTGGGGGCGCTCCATAGGTGGGTTAACAGAGTTTTGGGTATAAGGTCTTGTTAAGGTTAAAAAATATCCTGTGGATTGTTAATAATGTTGTAATGTAAACTTGCGCCATAGAGGGGATCCCTAGTTACTTATTTTAGCATAAATTCTCTTATTTAATATAAGTTGGCCTATTGGGGAAGAGGGAGTCATGAGGAAGTTTAGATTTTTTTAGGTGGGGAGCTTTGACGCATTCTTTAATGGTGGCTGCTTGAAGGCCCACAATTAAGCTGTAATTAAATTTATCTGCTAGGGGAGAGTGTATTCTTTTTTAAAGGAGCTGTACCTCCTTTAAATAGCCCTTAATTCACTTCATGTGGGTTGAGTGTAGTCCTGGGAGGTGAATTAAGAGGGAACTAAGATTCATTTCATAGGCAACCAGCTATCACCCAGCTCGACTGGCTTTTCACCACTACTAACGAGTCTTCCCACTCTTTTGCAACAGAGACGGGTTTGCTCAGTAGATAGCTGCTCGTAAGTAGCTCGCTTGGGTTTCGGGGAAGCAAGCTTAAATTGGCATTTTGCTTGGGTAGTTCTGGCTAAATCATGATGCAAAAGGTACAAGGGTTGGTCTTTGCTATTTATTGCTTGGTTTGTCATTACTATTTCATTCTTCCCTTACGGTACATGATCTCTATTGCGTCTTGAGTTTACCTTTCTATCGCCTAGACTAGGTTGAGTGAGAGAATGTTTTGATTTAATGGGTAGTATTAACTTAGTTTCTATGTAATCTGGTAGAAGAGCTAGAGTTAGGCTTCAAGGCGATCTGATATGGAACAGATATCTTTCAGGTGTAAGCTGAATGCTTTAGTTATAGCTACGTCTTGGTAGACTAAGTGCACCTTCCGGTACACTTCCCTTGTTACGACTTGCCTCATCTCTAGCTTAGGGGTTTATTATAAATAAAATTAATCCTAGCTTGTGAGGAGGGTGACGGGCGGTATGTACGTGCTTCAGAGCCAGCTTAAAGGAGGCATTATTATCCTGCTTTACTGCTAAATCCGCCTTTTAGGAGTGATTTCACACTCCTTGTCGTGAGGTATTCTATGCTAGAAAATGTAGCCCATTTCTACCATCTCATGAGCTATACCTTGACCTGTCTTATTAGTGGGATGTTGCTGTTGTGCCCACTGTTAAACCCTCAGTTTAGGGGTGGGCTGACGACGGCGGTATATAGGCTGATTTGGCAAGGGATGGTTGGGTGTATCGTGGGTTCTCGGTTATAGAACAGGTTCCTCTAGGTGGGTTTGGAGCACCGCCAAGTCCTTAGAGTTTTAAGCGTTTGTGCTCGTAGTACTCAGGCGGATGCTTAAGTGGTGAAAGCATCGGGATTTAGGGCCAGGCATAGTGGGGTATCTAATCCCAGTTTGTGTCCTGGTTTTCATGGAGTTTTCTTGATCATGAAGCTAAGATCATTTCTATGGGAGTATTGGATGCATCTTGTGCTTATAACAGCTTGGTTACATTTCAGTCTTAGTTGAAGTGATAATGAAAAACCACTCTTTACGCCGTATAAAGTTAATTTGGGTTTCTTGTGTGACCGTGGTGCCTGGCACAAGATTTACCAACCCTGGTAAGTTGCTTTAACTAAGTCAAGTTTACACTTATTGCTTAATATTAATTACTGCTGAAAACCCATGGGGGTGTGGCTAGGCAAGGCGTTTTGGGCTACAATTGGAGTGGTGTGCCTGATGCCTGCTCCTGCTGTCTTTTTAAGGTGCTGAGGGCATTTTCACTGGGATGCGGATACTTGCATGTATATATTTGGCAAGAACTAACTGTAAGGTTAGGACTAAGTCTTTTTTGTCCTTGGGTATGTGTAATAGCCGTCTTAACATCTTCAGTGTTATGCTTTATTGTAAGCTACAAGGACTAAGGCTGTTATAGGCATAGTGATTATTATTGGGGCTTGTTTTAGTTGTAGTAATAGTTGCTATTGATTTAGGATTTGTTTAGTGGTTGGAGAAGTAGTTCTAGTGAATAACAAAAATGTGTTGTTGAGAAGTTAGAAGAGTAGAAAGGGGCAGGATTGTAGTGTTGTGGGCGGGTTTGTTAAGGTTTTATGTTCTTGTAGTTGAAATTACAACGATGGTTTGTCAGGCCAAAGGTCTTGGATAGAGGCCAAGCAGGAATTGTTATGACGTACTTTATACTATTTTTAAGTGTTAATTTTGGGAGGACTAGCAGTTGCTTCCAATCCTTCTCCATACTATGCAGTAGTGGGGTTAGTGTTGGTGTCTATTGTAGGGTGTGGATGGTTAATGAGTTTGGGGGTGTCTTTTGTATCACTAGTGTTATTTCTGGTATATTTAGGTGGGATGTTAGTGGTTTTTGTGTATTCGATTCCATTGGCAGCAGATCCATTTCCTGAGACCTGAGGGGACTGGCAGGTTGTTGGGTATGGTGCTGGGTTAGTTTTAGTGTTGGAGGGTGGGGTGTTTATTATAGGGCTATCTGAGTTAGAGTGGTTAGGGATAAACACAGTGGATAGTGGGGGTGTTTTATCTATTCGGTTGGATTTTGAGGGAGTGGCTATGTTTTATTCTTGGGGGGTGGGACAATTTTTAATTGCGGGCTGGGGTCTGTTGCTGACGTTGTTTGTTGTGCTAGAACTTGTACGAGGGTTGTCTCGTGGGGCAATTTGGGCGGTTTAAAGAGGTGTGGTTCAGAGAATAGTTTAATGAAAATGCCAGCTTTGGGAGTTGGTGATAAAGGTTTGATTCCTTTTTTTCTGAAGGGTTGGAAAAAAGTTTGGGACCAACTGTTAAAGGTGTATGTGGGTGGAATATTAGTTAAGAGTAGTGGGGGCGATTAATTGGGGAGGTAAGAGGGTGAAAGGAAATGATGGGGTAGATTAAAGTGTAAACAAAGAAATGAACAAATGAATGATGAAAGGAAATGATGGGGTAGATTAAAGTGTAAACAAAGAAATGAACAAATGAATGATGAAAGGAAATGATGGGGTAGATTAAAGTGTAAACAAAAAATGAACAAATGAATGATGAAAGGAAATGATGGGGTAGATTAAAGTGTAAACAAACAAATGAACAAATGAATGATGAAAGGAAATGATGGGGTAGATTAAAGTGTAAACAAACAAATGACCAAATGAATGATGAAAGGAA
>NW_021937746.1:0-2696 GCF_001715985.3 Manacus vitellinus
GCCGCAGCCCCCAACAAAACCACAAGTGGTCTTTGTCCCTAGCAAAAGTGCTCCTGCTGCTAGCAGGGATGTTCCACGGGAAAGGCCAGGAGAGGTTGAGCCCGGAGGGCACTGAGCCCGGAGGGATGTTCTGCCTCTCGTGCCCCTCGACCATTCTCGCAAGCCCAGCCCGGCCCCGCCGGTTCTACGGTGCAGAGCACGGACCGCCGCCGCGCTGCCGCCGCTGTCGCCTGGCCTCCGCCTCCAGCCAGCACCCGAGGAGAGCCCGAGAGGCGCCGGCGCCTGTCCCAGCCCCGGGGCGGATTTGTCGGAGGAGGACGGGGAGGAGGGAGAGGAAGGCAGAGGAGGCGGAGAGGAGGCGGCCCACCAGGAGCAGAGAGTCGGGGCTGGCAGGGGCAGCGAGGCGCCGGGAAGCGGATCGGCGGCTGCGGCGCTGTCGGGGAGCGGGGCTGGTGGCGCTGGCCGCGGTTTTGATCTGTGCGCAGGGCTGGCGGCCGGAGACCGTAGGGGCCGGGGCAGCCCCCTCGGGTGGACGTGCATATTCCTCGAGGTTACCCTCCTGTCTGGTAGGTTCTTCACAAAACTCTTCTCCTGAACTCTCTTCACAACCCTCCCTCCCTCTGGTCCATAAAGTATTCCCTGGGAACACTCATCGCTTTTTTCTTTGTCGAGCCGTTATTCTTTCCTTGCTTTACTCTCTGTCCTTCAGTGAATTCGTGCAGTCCGTCCTTCCCCTTTCCTACTTTTTTTCCTCTCTTCGCTTGGCTTAATCCCGCAGCTTTCCATTCTTCAGTGACTTCACCAATCCACTTCTCTTTTCCGCTCACCTCTCTCCAGCAAATATTAATGGACATTTCAACTACTACACACCTTTATATCCTCTTAAAATTCTTCTCCGTATTGGCTTGACTGCTGCTGTGCCCTTTGTTTTGGGAAAAAACATCCAGTGCAAAAACACTTCCGACGGCTTTTCTTCATCTCCCTGCCAGTGTCTGCAGGTAGAGCCCAGGTGCAGCAGGACCAATTGGTAGAGACCACCGAGAGCAGTGAAATCACCAAGTGCTCACACGCCAACATACGAAACGGTGATTTTATCCATTCCTACCTGCAGATCCCGGGTCACAGCCCCAAGCTCCTCGTACGCGCTGCTAAATGGTCCAGAGAGCTGCGGGTGGCTGTTTGTGACGGAGGCGGTCTTTCCACCGTCCTCTGGCTCTCTGGGCCCCATCATGGGAACGCGACTCTATTCCTGGGCCCTGGTGGCCACGGACTTATTGACACTGTCGTTTTCAGAGATTTCAGGGGATTCTCTTAGAAACAAAATTCGGTTCATTTGTTCTACGGCAGAGAAAATTTGCACCCCTATGAAAACATGGTTTTTCATTCCTACACAGAGTGCAGGCTTGCGACAGAATGCCTGAGTGCAAAGTGATTTATACAGCACAGGGCAGCGCAAATCTGGGCATCCTGCAGTCAGTTGCCATGTGTGTCCCAAGCTTCTCTTGAAGCATCCTCTCCTGGTTACTCTGATCCACTCCAGGTAGGAACCGCGATTCTCTGGTTCATGAAGATCTTACTCTTTGGATAGGAGGAGGGGTTCTTGCCTTGCCTGGAGTGTGGGAAAGAGAGAGAGTAAGGGTCCGCAAGATTTGGAGTGTCACTCGTCAAGGATCTGAACACTACATCTCGGACGTGTTGCGAAGGAGCGAGGTGCAACCAAGCCAGACCAAGCGTTAGAGGTGGTGAGAGAGGAAAGCAAAGCAGTAAAAAAAGGAGAGACCTCCATCCATGTGGCCCTGGCCTCAGGAAGGATGGTTGCAGGACCATCCTTCATTAGCCTCTCAGTAAAAATGCAGAATTCTCAGCTTCCTCTAAATGTGTTCTCTCTCCTCTGATACTTAAGATGGTAGAAAATTTTCAGGAGCACACAGGCATAAGGAGGGTGAACTCGATAATGCGCTTCCACCTGGGAAGCATGTGAAGACCTCTGTTTCCTGTGGTGTGATGGGTGCCTGGGATCCCTCTGGACTTGGTTTAGGGAAGGGACTGTGTGTAAGGGTCTCCATCTGCCAAACCCCCAGACCTTCAACTGCCCTGGGTGGGCCAGGGCTCTCCTAGCCCCACCACTCGCAAGCAGCACTTTGGTAGTTGCCCCATGTGCTCCCTGCATGTGCGTCAGGGTCTTCATCCTGTTCCCTGCTCATCCCTCAGTACATTCCCTAGGGCATATGCTCTCCTTGCCATCACTGGAGCTGGGATATCCAGCAGCCCTGCTGGAGCCACGTTCCTCTCAGACTTTGCGTTTTCGCAGAAGAGAAAGGCAAATCTAGAGACACCGGGTTGCTGCCCAGCAGGGCTCATCTCCCTTTCCCGGGGAGCTGGGAGAGAGGCATTCTTCCCAGGCAGATGAAGAAGGACAGGGGAAAAGCCACAGAAGCAGAGGAGACACGTGTTCCCCGAGGGAGCTGCAAGCAACCCAGAGAGCTGAGGACAGCACGGGAAGATGTGAAAGGTGCAGAAGGGTAGAAGCCCGGAGCTCCCAAAAGCACATCAGTGGGTGTGCAGCAGAACAGGCGATTGCAACTGGGGAGGGGAGGACTGCACTGCGAGCTGACCGGGAACAATCTCTGAGTGAGACCCCAGAGCCAGGCAATGCTCAGAATGCCATCGGCTGGGGGAGCCAGACAGGCTGTTGC
>NW_021937747.1:0-1869 GCF_001715985.3 Manacus vitellinus
CATTCCATCCCAGGTGTCCTCCTCATCCTCACCAAACATTCCCACTGGGAATCTCCCTCCAGAATCTCCCCCCGGAATCTCCCCCAGGAATCTCCCCCTGGAATCTCCCCCAGGAATCAGCTTCCTCATGGGATTTTCCTCTTTTTTTTTTTGTCTCCCTTTCCCGCCGGCTCCGTTGGGAATTCCCAGGAATGGGAGGGCCCAACATGCCCCCGCCCGGCCCCTCAGGAGTTCCCCCCGGAATGCCGGGACAGCCCCCCGGGGGCCCCCCCAAGCCCTGGCCGGAAGGTGAGACCCGAAATCCTGGGAATTCAGCCCAGCAAGGGATGAGCTGGGAGGGGGTGGGAGCGAAGGGAATTCCCGGTTAAACCCCTGGAATCGGGGCTGGAATTCTGGGAAGGGCGGGTTGGACCTCGGGGTCGGAGCTTTCCGAGGATCCACGTGCTCATTCCAAGGATTGGGGGTGATTTCCCAGCCAAAGGGTTGGAATTTTTTTGGGGAATTGGGGTTGATTTCCCAGCCAAAGGATTGGAGGGTTTTTTTTGGGAATTGGGATTGATTTCCCAGCCAAAAAATTGGAGGGTTTTTTGGGAATTGGGGTTGATTTCCCAGCCAAAGAATTGGAGAGTTTTTTGGGAATTGGGGTTGATTTCCCAGCCCAAGGATTGGAGGTTTTTTTGGGGTTAATTTCCAGCCAAAAAAATGCAGTTTTAGGGGGGAAATTTGGTGGTTTTTAGGGAATTGATGTTTATTTCCAGCCAAATAACTGGAGTTTTGGGGGTAAATTCCAGTCGGATAACTGGTGATTTTTAGGGATTGGGGGGTTAATTTTCCCCTAAACAGCTGATATTTTTTAGGGAATTGGGGGTTACTTTCCAGATGGATAACTGGTATTTTTAGGGAATTTGAGGTTACTTTCCAGCTGGATAACTGGTGTTTTTTAGGGATTTGGGGTTACTTTCCAGCTGCATAACTGGTGTTTTTTAGGGATTTAGGGGTTTAATTTCTACCCAGAGAACTGGTGTTTTTTAGGGATTTGGGGGTTTATTTCTACCCAGATAACTGATGCTTTTAGGAATTTGGGGGTTACTTTCCAGGTGGATAACTGGTATTTTTAGGGAATTTGAGGTTACTTTCCAGGTGGATAACTGGTGTTTTTTAGGGATTGGGAGTTACTTTCCAACTGAATAACTGGTGTTTTTTAGGGATTTAGGGGGTTAATTTCTACCCAGATAACTGGTGTTTTTTAGGGATTTGGGGGTTTATTTCTACCCAGATAATTGGTGTTTTTCAGGGCTTTGGGATTACTTTCCTGCCAGATAACTGGTGTTTTTTAGGGATTGGGAGTTACTTTCCAGCTGCATAACTGGTGTTTTTTAGGGATTTAGTGGGTTAATTTCTACCCAGATAACTGGTGTTTTTCAGGGATTTGGGATTACTTTCCTGCCAGATAACTGGTGTTTTTTAGGGAATTGGGGGTTACTTTCCAGGTGGATAACTGGTATTTTTCAGGGATTTGGGATTACTTTCCTGCCAGATAACTGCTATTTTTTAGGGATTGGGGATTACTTTCCATATGGATAACTGATGTTTTTCAGGGATTTGGGGGTTTATTTCTACCCAGATAACTGATGTTTTTTAGGGAATTGGGGGTTACTTTCCAGCTAGGTAACTGATGCTTTTAGGAATTTGGGGTTACGTTCCAGCCAGATAACTGGTGATTTTCAGGGATTTGGGGGTTTATTTCTACCCAGATAACTGGTGTTTTTCAGCGATTTGGGTTTACTTTCCTGGTGGATAACTGATGCTTTTAGGGAATTGGGGTTACTTTGCAGGTGGATAACTGATGTTTTTTAGGGAATTGGGGTT
>NW_021937748.1:0-1946 GCF_001715985.3 Manacus vitellinus
TTAGGTTAATGCTGTTTCCCACCATTCCCACCATTCCCACCATTCCCTGCCCCTCAGATCCGTTGGAAGTACATGATTGTGGACGAGGGGCACCGCATGAAGAACCACCACTGCAAGCTGACCCAGGGTTAGGGTTAGGGTCAGGGTGATGCTGTGCCCCACCATTCCTACCATTCCTGGTGTTCCCTGTCCCTCAGATCCGCTGGAAGTACATGATTGTGGACGAGGGGCACCGCATGAAGAACCACCACTGCAAGCTGACCCAGGTGCTCAACACCCACTACGTGGCCCCGCGGCGGCTGCTGCTGACGGGGACGCCGCTGCAGAACAAGCTGCCCGAGCTCTGGGCCCTGCTCAACTTCCTGCTGCCCACCATCTTCAAGAGCTGCAGCACCTTCGAGCAGTGGTTCAACGCGCCCTTCGCCATGACCGGCGAGAAGGTGACCCGGCGTTCCCTGTGGGAACGGGGACTGGGGAGGTTGTGGTGTTCCCAGTGGGAATGGGGACCAGGGGGTGTTACTTTGTCACCCAGGGGGGTGGAGGGGGCACTGGAGCTGAGGGAGGGGACTTGGTGTCATCATTAATGGCACTGGAGGGGGCACTGGAGCAGTGGGATATGGTCCTGGATCAGTTGGAAGTGGCCCTGGAGCTGTGGGATGTGACTTGGCGTCACCATTAGTGACACTGGAAGGGCTGGAGGTGGCACTGAAGGAGTTGGAAGTGGCCCTGGAGGGGTTGGAAGTGGCCCTGGAGGGGCTGGAAGTGGCCCTGGAGGGGCTGGAGGCGGCACTAGAGGGGTTGG
This sequence comes from Manacus vitellinus, assembly GCF_001715985.3. Classification (NCBI taxonomy): domain Eukaryota; kingdom Metazoa; phylum Chordata; class Aves; order Passeriformes; family Pipridae; genus Manacus; species Manacus vitellinus. Next base: position 803 of record NW_021937748.1, read on the forward strand.
AGCTGGCACTGGAGGGGTTGTAAGTGGTCGTGGAGCAGTTGGAAGTGGCCCTGGAGGGGTTGGAGGTGGCACTGGAGGGGTTGGAAGTGGCCCTGGAGCTGTGAGATGTGACTTGGTGTCACCATTAGTGGCACTGGAAGGGCTGGAGGTGGCCCTGGAGGGGTTGGAAGCTTCTCTGGAGCTGTTGGAAGTGGCCCTGGAGCTGTGGGATGTGGTCCTGGAGCAGTTGGAGGTGGCCCTGGAGGGGTTGGAAGTGGCCCTGGAGCTGTGGGATGTGACCCTGGAGCTCTGGGCTGTGTCTCAACGCCACCTTTAAGGGCTCTGTTCCCTTCCCTGGTGCCCATCCCGTTTCCTGGTACCAACCCCCTTTCCTGGTGCCAATCCCTGCCCTTCCCTGGTGCCCATCCCCTTCCCTGGTGCCAATCCCTGCCCTTCCCTGGTGCCAATCCCTCCTGTGCCAGTCCCCTGCCCTTTCCGGTGCCATTCATTCCTGGTGGCCGGCATCCCTTCCTTGTGCCAATCCCTGCCCTTCCTGGTGCGCCCATCCCTTCCTGGTGCCCATCGCCGTTTCCTGTACCGCAACCCATTCCTGGTGCCAATCCCTGCCCTTCCCTGGTGCCCATCCCCTTCCCTGGTGCCAATCCCTGCCCTTCCCCATCCCGGGACGAGCCCTGGGATCCCCCTCCCACCCCGGGGCCGTTGCTGGATGAGGCCGAGCAGCTCCTGGGGTGGATCCCGCCGGGAATTGGGGGTCAGGGGGGTTCTGGCACAGGATGGCCCCGGTGTCCTGGGGTCCTGGGCTCCATCCCAGGCCATCCCTGGTGACATTCCCGCTCCTGGCCCAGGTGGACCTGAACGAGGAGGAGACCATCCTCATCATCCGCCGCCTGCACAAGGTGCTGCGGCCCTTCCTGCTCCGCCGCCTCAAGAAGGAGGTGGAGGCTCAGCTCCCGGAAAAGGTGACACTGGGAGGGTCCTTCCTGCTGTTCCCCTCCTTGGGATACACCCAGGGGGTCATTCCTGCTGTCCCCTTCCCTGGGATACACCCAGGGGGTCATTCCTGCTGTCCCTTTCATTGGGATACACCCAGGGGGTCCTTCCTGCTGTTCCCCTCCTTGGGATACACCCAGGGGGTCATTCCTGC
>NW_021937749.1:0-7523 GCF_001715985.3 Manacus vitellinus
AAGTGGCCCTGGAGGGGTTGGAAGTGGCCCTGGAGCAGCTGGAAGTGGCCCTGGATCAATTGGAAGTGGCCCTGGATCAATTGGAAGTGGCCCTGGATCAATTGGAAGTGGCCCTGAATCAGTTGGAAGTGGCCCTGGATCAATTGGAAGTGGCCCTGGAGCCCCCTTTGGAAGCCAAGGGAGGGGGTGGGCTGAGCTCGGGCCCCCCCGACGCAGCTCCAGATGATCCATGAGGACAATCCCATGGATCCCCCAAGGCTCCAGGTGGCTCCTCAAAGCCCCCAGTGGGTGTGTGAGGAGGATGGAATGGTGGGAAAGTGGGAAAGAGGCGTTTGGGTCCAGAGGAAAAGCCGGAATTCCCCGTTTTCCAAACCAAAATTCCCAATTTTCCGGCTCCGCTCCCCCGAACCAGCCGGGTCGGAGCGGCCTCTGCTCCCCCCTCCAGGGGACCTGGAGGTGCCCTAAAAACCTTTGGTGGGCTCTGAGGGGGCTGCCAGGGAATTCCTGGGAATGCTGGGAGGGCGGGTGGGGAGGGGGATCCGCCCCCATCCCGGATTTTAACCCGGCCTGGGCCGTTCCCCGCAGGGCAAAGGCGGCACCAAGACCCTGATGAACACGATCATGCAGCTGAGGAAGATCTGCAACCACCCCTACATGTTCCAGCACATCGAGGTGGGGCCTCCTCGGGGCAGGGGTGGGCCAGAACAGGGAGAAACTCAACCTGGATAGGCCAGAACTGGGATAAAACCAACCTGGGAGGGACAAAAACAGGGATAAAAACAACCTGGGAGGGACAAAAATAGGGATAAACCATCCTGGGATGGACAAAAACAGGGAGAAACCATCCTGGGAGGGACAAAAACAGGGATAAACCAACCTGGGAGGGACAAAAACAGGGATAAACCAACCTGGGAGGGACAAAAACAGGGATAAACCAACCTGGGAGGGACAAAAACAGGGATAAACCATCCTGGGAGGGACAAAAACAGGGATAAACCAACCTGGGATGGACAAAAACAGGGATGGACCAAACTGGGGCTAAACCCAACCCAATGGGTCTGAACCCGACAGGGATGAGCCAAACCAGGACTAAACCTGACAGGGATGAACCAAACCAGGATTAAACCTGACAGGGATGAACCAAACCCCCCTTCCATGGCTCTGTTTTCCACCCAAAGGGATCCATTCCCGAGGGAACAGGGCAGGGAGTGGGGCCTTGGCCCTGGCCAGCCCTGGGTGAGGCTTTAGGGCAGGTTTAGGCCCAGTCTGGGTCTGTTCCTGACCCCTTTTCTCTCCCCCACCCCAGGAATCCTTCTCGGAGCACTTGGGCTTCACGGGCGGGATCGTGCAGGGGTGAGTCGGGAATTCGGGGGGTTCCCAGTGGGGAAATCGGGGGATTCCCAAACTCCAGGGGCTCCAGGGGTGACCCGGGACCCCCCAAAACTGCCCCAATCCCGTTTTTTCCCCCGGATTGACCCGTTCCCACCCGCTCCAGGCTGGATCTGTACCGCGCCTCCGGGAAGTTCGAGCTCCTGGACCGGATCCTGCCCAAGCTCCGGGCCACCAACCACAAGGTGCTGCTCTTCTGCCAGATGACCTCCCTCATGACCATCATGGAGGATTATTTCGCCTACAGAGGCTTCAAATACCTCAGGCTGGACGGTGGGTGACCCTCGGTGGGGGTTTTGGGGTCTGCAGGGGGGGATGTGGGAGGGGGAGGCTCCTGGGAACAGGTCTGGAGATCCCAAGGGATGGGGGGTCAGGGAGAGGGGGGTGTGGAGGGGGAGGTCAAGGTGTCAAAGTGGAGATTGAGGTGTCAAAGTGGAGATCAAGGTATCAAAGTGGGTGTCAAGGTGGAGATCAAGATATCAAGGTGGGTATCAAGGTGGAGATCAAGATATCAAAGTGGAGATCAAGGTGGAGATCAAGGTATCAAAGTGGAGATCAAGGTATCAAAGTTGATATCAAGGTGGATATCAAGGTATCAAAGTAGATATCGGGGCAGATATCAAGGTGTCAGGGTGGAGATCAAGGTATCAAGGTAGATATCAAGATATCAAGGTGGAAATCAAGATATCAAAGTGGGTATCAAGGTAGATATCAAGGCATCAATGTGAATATCAAGATATCAAAGTGGAGATCAAGATATCAGGGTGGATAGCAAGGTATAAAATTAATCTCCTGATTAATCCCCAAAGTGCCTCCCTGAGCCCCCCAGGTCAGGATTTAACCCCCTTGGACCCCAAAGATTATCTCCTGAGCCCCCCAGGTCAGGATTTAACCCCCTTGGACCCCAAATTGCCTCCCTGAGCCCCCCAGGTCAGGATTTAACCCCCTTGGACCCCAAAGTGCCTCCTCAAGCCCCCAGGTTGGGCTTCCACTCCTGACCACCCAAAAACCAACCCAAAACCCAACTGAGCAACACCAAAACCAACCCAAAAATCAACCCAGACCCCCAAGTACCTCCTCAAGCCCCCCCCGGTCAGGATTTAACCCCCTTGGACCCCAAAAAGCCTCCCTGAGCCCCCCAGGTCGGGGTTTAACACCCCCCAAACACCCCCTTAGACCCCCAAGTGCCTTCTCAAGCCTCCTGGGTCAGGGTCTAACACCCCCCAAACACCTCCTTGGACCCCAAAGATCATCTCCTGAGCCCCCCAGGTCAGGGTTTAACCCCCTTGGCCCCCCAAGTGCCCCCCAGGTGAGGGTGTGTGTGTTGCAGGGACGACGAAGGCGGAGGACCGGGGGATGCTGCTGAAGACGTTCAACGAGCCGGGCTCAGAGTATTTCATCTTCCTGCTGAGCACCCGGGCGGGGGGGCTGGGGCTGAACCTGCAGTCGGCCGACACCGTCATCATCTTCGACAGCGACTGGAACCCGCACCAGGTACCCCAGAGACCTGCCCAGCCACCAAAAACCTCACCTGCTGACCCAAAAATCAACTCACTGACACAGAAACCCACCCAAAACCTCACCTACTGACCCAAAAATCAACCCAGGGACACAGAAACCCAACCAGAAACCAACCCAGTGACACAGAAACCCACCCAGGCACCTGCCCAGCCACCAAAACCTCACCTGCTGACCCAAAAATCAACTCACTGACACAGAAACCCACCCAAAACCTCACCTACTGACCCAAAAACCAACCCAGGGACACAGAAACCCACCCAAAAACTCACCTATGGGCCTGGAAAACAGCCCAGGGACACAGAAACCCACCCAAAAACCAACCCAGGGACACAGAAACCCACCCAAAAACTCACCTATGGGCCTGGAAAACAGCCCAGGGACACAGAAACCCACCCAAAAACCAACCCAGGGACACAGAAACCCACCCAAAAACTCACCTATGGGCCTGGAAAACAGCCCAGGGACACAGAAACCCACCCAAAACCTCATCTACTGACCCAAAACCTCATCTACTGACCCAAAACCTCACCTACTGACCCAAAAATCAACTCAGTGACACAGAAACCCACCCAGAAACCTGCCCAGCCACCAGAAACCTCACCTGCTGACCCAAAAATCAACTCACTGACACAGAAACCCACCCAAAACCTCACCCATTGAGCTAAAAATCAACTCACTGGCACAGAAACCCACCCAAAAACCAACCCAGTGACCCAGAAACCCACCCAAAAACTCACCCATGGATCTGGAAAACAACCCAGTGACCCAGAAACCCAACCAAAAACCCACCCACCCACCCAAAAACTCACCCATGGACCTAAAATCCAACCCCCTGCCCCATGGGATGGGATCTGCAGGTCCTGGTGATCCCATTGCTGAATCCCTGTTTTCCTTGGGGATCCCTGAGCTCCCTCTGGGCTCATCCCACACCTCCCCTGTGGGTTTTGAGGACAAACCCAGGGTTTTGGGGACCCTCTGGTTACCACAGGCCCTACATGGGTCTGGTGATCCCATTGTGGGGTCTGTGTCATCCCTGAGCTCCCTCAGGGCTCATCCCACATCCCCTCTGTGGGTTTTGGGGACAAACCCAGGGTTTTTAGGACCCTCTGGTTAACACAGCCCCCTCCCCCAGGCCCTACATGGGTCTGGTGATCCCATTATGGGATCCTTGTCACCCCTGAGCTCCCTCAGGGCTCATCCCACATCTCCCCTGTGGGTTTTGAGGATAAATCCTGGGATTTTGGGCTCCCTTTGGCCCACAGCTGCCCCCCTTCCCACAGGCCCTACATGGGTCTGGTGATCCCATTGTGGGATCCTTGTCACCCCTGAGCTCCCTCAGGGCTCATCCCACACCTCTCCCGTGGGTTTTGGGGCCAGATCTCAGGATTTTGGACCCCCTTGATCATAGCCCTTCATGGGTCTGGTGATCCCATTATGGGATCCTTGGGGATCCCTGAGTGCCTCCCGTGGGTTTTGAGGATAAATCCCAGGATTTTGGGCCCCCTTTGGTTACCACAGGCCCTACATGGGTCTGGTGATCCCATTATGGGATCCTCAGGGATCCCTGAGTGCCTCCCGTGGGTTTTGAGGCTGAACCCCGGGATTTTGGGCCCCCTTTGCCCACGGCTGCCCCTTCCCACAGGCCCTACATGGGACTGGTGATCCCATTATGGGATCCTTGTCACCCCTGAGCTCCCTCAGGGCTCATCTCACATCCCCTCTGTGGGTTTTGGGGACAAACCCAGGATTTTGGGGACCTTTTGTTTAACACAGCCCCTTCCCACAGGCCCTACATGGGTCTGAGGATCCCATTATGGGATCCTCGGGGATCCCTGAGTGCCTCCCGTGGGTTTTGAGGCTGAACCCCGGGGTTTTGGGCCCCCTTTGCCCACTGCTGCCCCTTCCCACGGGCCCTACATGGGACTGGTGATCCTTGTCACCCCTGAGCTCCCTCAGGGCTCATCCCCACACCTCCCCCGTGGGTTTTGGGGATAAATCCCAGGGTTTTTGGCCCCCTTTGCCCACGGCTGCCCCTTCCCACAGGCCCTACATGGGACTGGCTATCCCATTATGGGATCCTTGGGGATCCCTGAGTGCCTCCCGTGGGTTTTGAGGCTGAACCCCGGGGATTTTGGGCCCCCTTTGCCCACTGCTGCCCCTTCCCACGGGCCCTACATGGGACTGGTGATCCTTGTCACCCCTGAGCTCCCTCAGGGCTCATCCCCACACCTCCCCCGTGGGTTTTGAGGCTCAATCCCGGGATTTTGGGCCCCCTTGGTCATGGCCCTACATGGGTCTGGTGATCCCATTATGGGATCCTTGGGGATCCCTGAGTGCCTCCCGTGGGTTTTGAGGCTGAACCCCGGGGTTTTGGGCCCCCTTGGTCATGGCCCTACATGGGTCTGGTGATCCCATTATGGGATCCTTGGGGATCCCTGAGTGCCTCCCGTGGGTTTTGGGGATAAACCCCGGGGTTTTGGGCCCCCTTTGCCCACGGCTGCCCCTTCCCCCAGGCCCTACATGGGTCTGGTGATCCCATTATGGGATCCTCGGGGATCCCTGAGTGCCTCCCGTGGGTTTTGAGGCTCAATCCCGGGATTTTGGGCCCCCTTGGTCATGGCCCTACATGGGTCTGGTGATCCCATTATGGGATCCTTGGGGATCCCTGAGTGCCTCCCGTGGGTTTTGAGGCTGAACCCCGGGATTTTGGGCCCCCTTTGCCCACGGCTGCCCCTTCCCACAGGCCCTACATGGGACTGGCTATCCCATTATGGGATCCTTGGGGATCCCTGAGTGCCTCCTGTGGGTTTTGGGGATAAACCCCGGGGTTTTGGGCCCCCTTTGCCCACGGCTGCCCCTTCCCCCAGGCCCTACATGGGACTGGCTATCCCATTATGGGATCCTTGCGGATCCCTGAGTGCCTCCCGTGGGTTTTGAGGCTGAACCCCGGGATTTTGGGCCCCCTTTGCCCACTGCTGCCCCTTCCCACGGGCCCTACATGGGTCTGGTGATCCTTGTCACCCCTGAGCTCCCTCTGGGCTCATCCCACACCTCCCCCATGGGTTTTGGGGATAAACCCCGGGGTTTTGGGCCCCCTTTGCCCACGGCTGCCCCTTCCCCCAGGCCCTACATGGGTCTGGTGATCCCATTATGGGATCCTCGGGGATCCCTGAGTGCCTCCCGTGGGTTTTGGGGATAAACCCCGGGGTTTTGGGCCCCCTCTGCCCACGGCTGCCCCTTTGCCCCAGGACCTGCAGGCCCAGGACCGCGCCCACCGCATCGGGCAGCAGAACGAGGTGCGGGTCCTTCGCCTCTGCACCGTCAACAGCGTGGAGGAGAAGATCCTGGCAGCTGCCAAGTACAAGCTCAACGTGGACCAGAAGGTGATCCAGGCGGGGATGTTCGACCAGAAATCCTCCAGCCACGAGCGCCGAGCCTTCCTGCAGGCCATCCTGGAGCACGAGGAGCAGGACGAGGTGAGGGGGGCAGGATTCCTCCAGGAGAGGGGAAAAGGATTCCTCCAGGAGGGGGGAAAAGGATTCCTCCAGGAGGGGGGAAAAAGATTCCTCCAGGAGGGGGGAAAAAGATTCCTCCAGGAGGGGGGAAAAGGATTCCTCCAGGAGGGGGGAAAAGGATTCCTCCAGGAGGGGGGAAAAGGATTCCTCCAGGAGGGGGGAAAAGGATTCCTCCAGGAGAGGGGGAATTCTGGGGGATTCAGGAGCCACCACCACAAAAAAAAAGGATTTCCTCAAGGAGGGGAGCGAGAAAAGATTTCCTGAAGAAGGGGAGTGAGAAAAGATTTCCTGAAGAAGGGGAGTGAGAAAAGATTTCCTGAAGAAGGGGAGTGAGAAAAGATTACCTCAAGGAGAGGGGAGTGAGAAAAGATTCCTCAAGGAGAGGAAGTTCTGGGGAAATTCAGGAGCCATCACCACAAAAAAAAAAAAGATTCCTCAAGGAGAGGGGAGTGAGAAAAGATTTCCTCAAGGAGAGGAAGTTCTGGGGATTTCAGGAACCACCACAAAAAAAAGATTTCCTCAAGGAGGGGAGTGAGAAAAGATTTCCTCAAGGAGGGAATTTCCTCAAGGAGGGGAGTGAGAAAAGATTCCTCAAGGAGAGGGGAAATTCTGGGGAAATTCAGGAGCCACCACCACAAAAAAAAAAGATTCCTCAAGGAGAGGGGAAATTCTGGGGAAATTCAGGAACCACCACCACAAAAAAAAAAAGAAAAAAAAGCAAAATAACCCCAAACTGAGCCCAAACTCAGCCCCCCGTCCCCCAGAGGCAGGAGGAGGAGCATGTGCGGAGGTTTTTGTGCGGGAGCAGCGTCGGGATGAAGGTGCTGGATCGCTGCAGCCCTGGAGACTGAATCCCTGTGTTTATCCACAGAGCAGACAGAGCGCGGGCAGTGGCAGCTTCCCCCCCGCTGCCTCCTCCCTGTGCCTGGGCGCTGACGCGGAGGAAGCACCGCTAAAGGTGAGCGGGGCCCTTCAGTCCCCACGCCCTGACAATCCTCCCGCCACGCCGCAGGCACAGACACCAGGGACAGGGACAGGGATGGAGAGAGAGAGAGGAAAAACTGCCCCAGAGGGGGAGAGAGAGAGGAAAAACTGCCC
>NW_021937750.1:0-5282 GCF_001715985.3 Manacus vitellinus
AACACTGCACATTCCCAAGCAATCAAGGGGCCATTGTAACACTCCAGGGCCTCATGGAAGACGGAGGCCCCGCAGAGAGACCTCAAATCAGAGGTTTGGGCAATCCTCAACCAGAGGAAGTTCAACAAGGGGAAGTGCCAGATTCTGTCCCTGTGATGGGGCGACCCCGAATGTCCGGACAGACTGGGAAGGATATTCTGCATAGCAGCGCTGGAAAATGGCCTCTGGGGTCCTGGTGGATGGCCAGTTGGCGAAGAGTCAGTGGTGCTCTGGCGCGGGCTCCCTGCTCGGTCACAGGAGGGTTTTCAGACACACGAGTCCTTCGCTTGCACACAGACACAGACAGTTCATGGCAGGAGGGGCAGTATCTCCTGGGGTTCCTAGGAGATACACCAGGAGCCTGGATGCACCTAAGCCCTTGTGAGGTGCCACCTGCTCTGCCACTATCTGAGATGCCCCACCGCCTGAGAGATGGAGCTCTGTCCAAGAGAAGCACATCCCAGAGCTGCACGCATGGGCTTTGCCAGGATTTAGAACTGTAAAATGCAATGTGACACCGAGACACTCTTTGTCCCACATAACTTCAAGGTCTCCCCAGGAGGTTGATGGCAATTGTTCTTGCTCAGGGTCATCTCCCCACACCAACAGCAGGTGTGTGCTCAAGACTTGTCTGGGCAATGCAAACAGATACACCCTGTCTAGTTCTTCCGGTCTCTCCAAGGAAGGCAAAAGAATCTCTGTGTGCCGGGTGAGAAGCCAGTGCTGGAAGTTGTGGTTCTATTGTGTGCCAAGAACGGATGGCAGGTCTGTGATGAATGCCCTGAGGAGATGACCTGGGTTTTCCAGTGCACATGGCAATAGATCACACCCTGCTTTGGTGGTCATTTATGTCTTACGGAGGTAGCAGAGATGGGAAAGAGAATGAAATTTTTGAATGTGCCTCTGAGTGCCCCTCAACCTGCTGCAAATGTGCAGATTCCACTACATCCAGTTCAGGTGTGAGAGGCTGTTTCCTGGTCCTCTGAGTAAGAAGAGCTGGACGAGGGACACAGCAGAACTCACTTACTGAGCCTGCATCTCCATGAATCCCAAAGCAAGTGCGAGGGGTTATGCCGCGTCCGAGTTTTCTCAGGGGAAGGTGTTTCTCCCATGCATTGCCTCCCCGTGGCACTGGTGCCACAGCCCCCGACAAAATCATAAGTGGTCTTTGTCCTTAGTAAAAGTGCTCCTTCTTCTAGCAGGGATGTTCCACGGGAAAGACCAGTAGAGCTTGAGCCCGGAGGGCACTGAACCCGGAGGGATGTTCTGCCTCTCGTGCCCCTCGACCATTCTCGCAAACCCAGCCCGGCCCCGACGGTTCTACGGTGCAGAACACGGACCGCTGCTGCGCTGCCTCCGCTGTCGCCTTGCCACTGCCTCCAACCAGCAGTCGAGGAGAGCCCGAGAGGTGTCGGCGCCTGTCCCAGCCCCGGGGCGGATTTTTCGGAGGAGGACAGGGGAGGAGGGAGAGGAAGGCAGAGGAGGCCGAGAGGAGGCGACCCGCCAGGAGCAGAGAGTCGGGGCTGGTGGGGGCAGTGAGGTGCCTGGAACCCCATCGGCGGCTGCGGCGCTGACGGAGAGTGGGGCTGGTGGCGCTGGCCGCGGTTTTGATCTGTGCGCAGGGCTGGCGGCCGGAGACCGTAGGGGCCGGGGCAGCCCCCTGGGGTGGACGTGCATATTCCTCGAGGCTGCCCTCCTGTCTGGTAGGTTCTTCACAAAGCTCTTCTCCCGAACTATCTTCCCAGCCCTCCCTCCCTCTGGTCCATAAAGTATTCCCTGGGAACACTCATCGCTTTTTTCTTTGTCGAGCCGTTATTCTTTCCTTGCTTTACTCTCTGTCCTTCAGGTGAATTCGTGCAGTCCGTCCTTTCCCTTTCCTACGTTTCTTCCTCTCTTCGCTTGGCTTAATCCCGCAGCTTTCCATTCTTCAGTGACTTCACCAATCCACCTCTCTTTTCTGCTCACCTCTCTCCAGCAAATATTAATGGACATTTCAACTACTACACACCTTTATATCCTCTTAAAATTCTTCTCCGTATCGGTTTGACTGCTGCTGTGCCCTTTGTTTTGGGAAAAAACATCCAGTGCAAAAACACTTCCGACGGCTTTTCTTCATCTCCCTGCCAGTGTCTGCAGGTAGAACCCAGGTGCAGCAGGACCCATTGGTAGAGACCACCGAGAGCAGTGAAATGACCAAGTGCTCACACGCCAACATACGAAACGGTGAATTTATCCATTCCTACCTGCAGCTCCCGGGTCACAGCCTCGAGTTCCTCAGTGTTAAATGCTCCAGAATGCTGCTAAATGGTCCAGAGGGCTGCGAGCGCCAACTGGGCGGCTGTGGGTGACGGGTGATGGTCTTTCCACCGTCCTCTGGCTCTCCGGGCACAGTCATGGAGACGATTTGCGTATTAGCATTTCTATTAAAACGGGGTTTTCAGCCCTACAAAGAGAACAGGCTTGAGTACCTGGGTGCCAAGTGACGTAAAAAGCACAGCACAGCGCAAGAGGCACCAGTGCTAGAACACTGAATTTACCCCTGGTCTATCAAATCCTCATCTCACTAAACTTAATAATGCGTCAGATTCTGCTTCCAGGCTGCATCTGGCACGACCTCCAGTTTTCTCCAGGCTGCCCAAATAGTTAGAGCTCTCTGTTTTCAGGACAAGCATACATATTTCAGGTGTTCCCTAGTCTTCTGAGCAGGAGAAGTGACACAACTGGGATCTCATCACGGAGACTGTATCTCCATTGGTCCAAAGCGGCTGGGAGATGCCATGCCATGATTTCTCATGGGCAGGTGCTTCACCCATGCACTACTTCAGCGTAGAACTGGCCCCACAGCCCAAGTCTAAAACTATGGTGCTATTTGTCTCCAGCAGAAATGCTCCTGCTGACAGCTCCGCTCCCCACAGGCGTCGATAGATCTCCCGGTGTATCGCAGCCCCCGTAAGCCATGGCCCACTGCAAACAGAGAGATTTGAATATGTTGCCAGCCGGGGAAAACTGGAAGTCGTGCCAGAGGCAGTCTACAGGTTGAAAGGGATGCATTAATAAAGTTAGTGAGATGAGAGTTTGATAGACCGGGAGCAGCTTTGGAATGATCTCCTGATTTTCTTTAGAAAAGGAGAAATGTGTGACTGCAGAGAGAGCCGAGATATCTTTTGGTGGTAGCATGTGGAGGAGAGGACAGACGGAGAGGGATAGCGAAGCTGAAGTGGCGAGCAGAGAGAGAGAAGGAGGTCTGAACTTTCACTTCTTTCCCTCTTTATTTCTTTAGAGAAGTAAGATCGCCTGGAGTGAACACATGAAGGACATCTTCAGAGATGTTTCTCTATTCAGTTGTATTCCCCACGGGGTCTGAAAAGGCAGTTGACTATTTCCTGGGAGGAAAAAGAATGCATTTATGAAAAGCTGGGATATAGAGAGGAGGTGTACCAGGCAGAAAGTGACGAGGTAGTCAAAATTCATGCTGAAACAAACCTGCCTGTTTGCCGAGAGTGTCAGAAATCTCCACCCTGTGCCGAGAGAAGAGAGCTGCCAGAAACGAATCTCTTAGAGGGGGAGCAAAGGAAGCAGGAGGGTCGAGAAATGAACTGTACTTTCAGTACCTCAAATGCTCTCTTTGGGTTTCTCACTCCCCAAGCAACATACCGTCTGGCTCCCCCAGCCGATGGCATTCTGAGCATTGCCTGGCTCTGGGGTCTCACTCATGAGCAGAGATTGTTCCCGGTCAGCTCGCAGTGCAGTCCTCCCATCCCCAGTTACAATCACCTGCTCTGCTGCACACCCGCTGATGTGCTTTTGGGAGCTCCCGGCTTCTACCCTTCTGCACCTTTCACATCTTCCCGTGCTGTCCTCAGCTCTCTGGGCTGCTTGCAGCTTCCTCGGAGAACACGTGTCTCCTCCGCTTCTGTGGCTTTTCCCCTGTCCTTCTTCATCTGCCTGGGAAGAATGCCTCTCTCTTAGCTCCTCGAGAAAGGGAGATAAGCCCTGCTGGGCAGCAGCCCAGTGTCTCTAGATTTGCCTTTCTCTTCTGCGAAAACGCAAAGTCTGAGAGGAACGTGGCTCCAGCAGGGCTTCTGGATATCCCAGCTCCAGCGATGGCAAGGAGAGCATATGCCCTAGGGAATGTACTGAGGGATGAGTAGGGAACAGGATTAAGACCCTGACGCACATACAGGGAGCACATGCGGCAACTGCCAGAGTGCTGCTTGCGAGTGGTGGGGCTAGGAGAGCCCTGGCCCACCCAGGGCAGTTGAAGGTCTGGGGGCTTGGCAGATGGAGACCCTTACACCCAGCCCCTTCCCTAAACCAAGTCCAGAGGGATCCCAGGCACCCATCACACCACAGGAAACAGAGGCTTTCACATGCTTCCCAGGTGGAAGAGCATTATCGAGTTCACCCTCCTTATGCCTGTGTGCTCCTGAAAATTTTCTACCATCTTAAATATCAGAGGAGAGATAACCCATTAGGAGGAAGCTGAGAATTCTGCATTTTTACTGAGAGGCTAATGAAGGATGGTCCTGCAACCACCCTTCCTGAGGCCAGGGCCACATGGTTGGAGGTCTCTCCTTTCTTACTGCTTTGCTTTCCTCTCTCACCACCTCTAACGCTTGGTCTGGTTTGGTTGCACCTTGCTCCTTTCGCACTGTCTGCCTTCACAGCTACTTCAGAACACGTCCGAGATGTAGTGTTCAGATCCTTGAGGAGTGACACTCCAAATCTTGCGGACCCTTACTCTCTGTCTTTTCCACACTCCAGGCAAGGCAAGAACCCCTCCTCCTATCCAAAGAGAAAGATCTTCATGAACCAGGGAATCGCGGCTCCTACTTGGAGTGGATCAAAGTAACCAGGAGACGATGCCTCAAGAGAAGGTAGGGACGCACCTGACAACTTACTGCAGGATGCCCAGATTTGCACTGCCCTGTGCTGTATAAATCACTTTGCACTCAGGCATTCTGTCGCAAGCCTGCGCTCTGTGTAGGAATGAAAAGCCATGTTTTCATAAGGGTGCTAATTTGCTCTGCCGTAGAACAAATTAACCGAGTTTTGTATCTAAGAGAATCCCCTGAAATCTCTGAAGACGACAGTGTCAATGACTCCGTGTCCGCCAGGGCCCAGGAATACAGAGCCGCTTCCCATGATGGGGTCCGGAGAGCCAGAGGACAGCTGAAAGACCGTCTCCCGTCACCAACAGCCACACCGTTGGCGTCCGCAGCTCTCTGGACCATTTAGCAGCG
>NW_021937751.1:0-7710 GCF_001715985.3 Manacus vitellinus
CCCACCTGGGGGGACACACAGCGGGGTCAACGCCCGCCACGACCCCACGGGGGGGGCTGTTGGGGACACGATGCCCCAAAGCCAGGGGGTTTGGCCCCGTTTTGGGGGGTGGCTCACCCAGAGGTAGCCCTGCGGCAGCGACGTGCTGACGGCGGAGAAGCCCAGCAGCGAGGACTGCACGGGGTTGTGAACTGCGGCTCCGAGCTGGGGACACAGCAGGGCAGCGCCCCAAAATTAGCCCAGCACGGGCAGGACAGCGGCAGACACCCCAACATCGGGGGTCCAGCCACAGCCCCGCTGGCATTTCCAGCATTCCAGAGGGGACTGCACCAATTTCTGCCCTCGCGACCGACTCGGGACACTCCGTCCACTGCGGGATTTCTGCCTTTCCCCCCCAGAAAGATGGAGGGAAAGGGGTGATGGAGAACCCAAATTACCCCAACACAGGTAAGATAGCAGTGGACACCCTGAAATTCGTGATCCAGCCACAGCCCTGCTGCTATTCCCAGCTTTCCAGGGTGGGCTGCACCATTCTGTGCCCTTGCGACCGTCTTGGGACTCCCCGTCTGGCCCCCCCACTGTGGGATCCCGGCCTTTCCTCCCCAGAATGAGGGATGGGAAGGGAAGGGGGGATGGAGAAGAGGTTGCTCGTGGCTCTCACCTGCAGATCAAGGGCTTTGGAGGAGAAGGCTGGCATGTGGCAGGAGAGGATGGGGCACCAGAACGGGGCTTTGCTCTTCTTGTCTTCGTCGGGACAAAGCCAGCCCGGCTGGTTCTCCTCCCCTGCGGAAAGACAAGGAGCTCGAGGGTCACCAAGACCCCAAGAAGACCCCAGAATTTATAACTGGAGGTGCAGGGCTCTCACCTCCAACCCCAAACCACCATTACCCATGGATTTGGGATACACCTCACCCCGTGCTCCCAATTATTGCAGCACACAGCCAAGGAACCACCTCCGGCAGCAGCAAAAAAGTCCCAAAAATCAGATATAGAAGAGCAAAAAAACACCCCCGATGTGTTTCTTCACATCAGGCTTTAATGTGTTTTCATTTCTAACTCATGGATACAGGATTATCCCCCAGGATAAAAAAAAGGGAAAACAAAACACAAACTGTTAAAAAACAAGAGACTCATAAATTATTCCAGCCCAGGGGGATCTAAGCACTCAAACAGAATTTTAAATTCTTTTTATTTTCTTCCGTTAAACTTATTTTTGCTGCTGCAGTGTCTGAGGGAGTTATAGAGGAATAGGGATTGGGAAGGGGCAGGAGGCTTCTCCCTTCCTCATTCATCCCATTGCATGGAAAATGGGTCAGCCCCGACACCACTGCCATGAGAGCCAACAGAAATCCATCCCTTTGTGACTCCAGCCCGGAGATCCCACCCGAGAGCAGCAAATCCCAAAGCATTTGGGGCTGGAACTCCCCATTCCCACCATTTCCAGCATGCAAATCTCCAAGATGTTCTCCATCACCTTACTCCCAAAGTTTCCCCCCACCCCGCCCTGTTTGGGTTGGGATGCTCCGAGCGATGCCAACCCCTCTCCACTCCCAAGCCTGGCTTTTCCAAGGAATGCTGGTGACTCACTGAGGCCTATCTTGGCCAGGTGCAGGCGGTTCACCCAGGAGATCTTGCTCAGGGGGCTGGGGGTGATGAACACGACCATGACGCTGATGGGGCGGCCGGACCTGTGCGGGCACAGACCCCCGGGTGGGTCTTCAGCCCCTCGGGGTGCAAGGAGCCCCCAGGACCCCACACTCGTGGGAGGAGCCCCCAGGACCCCCCACTCACTTGTCCGGCTTCCCGGGCAGCAGCAGCCGCAGGCGGCACTTGTTGGCAGAGTGGATCTCCTCCTCCTTCACCCTCACCATCCTCTGCAGTGCCAGGCACCAGTCCTGGGCCACTGTCATGTTCAGGTTCTGGGGGACAGTCACACATGGGGGAAGGGCCCCCAAAACCAGCCTGAACCACCCCCAAACTTCATCCGTGGGGCTCCAGAGGAGGCGTCCCCAAGGTGTCCCCAGCGACCCCCACAGAGGTGCCCAGAGATCCCAAAGAGGTGCCCAGCGATCCCCCAGGAGGTGCCCAGCGATCCCCCAGGAGGTGCCCAGCGATCCCAAAGAGGTGCCCAGAGATCCCAGAGAGGTGCCAAGGAGCCCCATGGTGCTGGGAGGTGCCCCAGGCTGGCTGTCCCCAGACCACACCCTGGCAGTGCTGGGACCGCACAGGTACCTGGTAGGTGCCATGCAAGGTGCTGATGAGGAGGGTGATCTGCTCCACCACTGCCAGGTCCTTCTGCAGGTCCTGCAGCTCCTGGAAGAGCCGTGGTGGCCCCAGGTAGACTTTGTCTGGGGAGCAAAAGGGGAGAATTGAGGTCCACAGAAGATCCCAGAATCAGTAAGGTTGGAAAAAACCTCCCAGACTGAGTCCAACCTTTGACTCAACACCACCATGTCAACCAGACCGCGGCACTGAGTGGTCCTTCCTTAAAGCCCTCCAGGGATGATGTTTCCACCACCCCCAGGGCAGACCATGGTGTGACTTCTCATGTGGAAAAATGGAGAATTGAGGTCCATGGAGGATCCCAGAGACAATTAGGTCAGAAAAGATCTCCAAGATCAAGTCCAACCTTTGACCCAACACCACCACAGCACTAAGGGCCACACCCAGTCCTTCTTTAAAGACCTCCAGGGACGGGGACTCCATCACCTCCCCAGGTAGCCGTGGTGTGAGGGAATGCTCCATCCCAGCCCCCCCAGCCCTCCCGGCCTGGGATCCCGGGATGTGCCCTCACTGTGCGAGGCCTGCCCGGCGGGCGCGTGTCTGCGGGCGCCGGCGTTGTGGATGACCACGTTGTCCTTGTCGTAGGCGCCGCCCTCCTGCCCCACCTCCACCACCTGCACCTGCGGGAGGGCCGTGCTCCACTTCAGCACGTATTTGGGCCCCAGGGGCACCAGGCTGCTGATTTCCAGTTGGCCTCTGCCAAGGGGAGAGGGAAAAACGGGTGTCAGTGAACAGCAGGTGCCTCAGCTTGCCCCGAAACACGAGTCGTGCAAGCCAAGCCCCATCTGTGAGCCCACCCCGTGCACCAGTCCATGCCTGAACCCCCAGCCTGGGGCACACAAGCACAGCAGACCATGGCTGGGACCTACCCTGTGTCCACCGGCCTGGAAAAGGGGAAAAAGGATTAATAAAGAAGTTTTAGGAGGAATTTAAGGAAGGTTTTCCCCTTGGCAGCATCAATCTCTACCAAGCCCTGAGGTTCCAGCATGTTCCCAGACCCTGCACTGACTCCAGCACCAAGGAATGCCAAGGCTTGGCATGAACAGTGCCAAGAATGGGGCAGAGAAACCCCAAACCAGGTGGGTTCCTCCCCAAAACAAGACGAGGTGGCCTTTAAAGGTTCTGTCCCTCCTTGTGGTAGTTCCCCAAAAATCCCACCAAGTCAAACATTGAGGTGGGGTCGGGGTGGGTTGGGTATATCAGCACTTCACTAAGTGATTTTGGGGTCTGGGGGGACCAGCACGTACTTGAAGTTGATGTTGGCACAGACCAACATGTCGTTGAGCAGGAAAACCTTCCTCTCCTTGGACTTGATGAGCTGCCCACGGTCCCCGTACACCGTCTCCGTCAGCGTCTCACAGAGCAGGAGCTGCCTCTGCCCCGAGCTCAGCAGCTGCAAAGGGGATGGAGCGGGCAGGGGGCTCAGCCTGGGGGCTCCTGGAAGCCTCCTGACCCAAAATTTGGGTCAGTTTTCCATTATTCCAAGGATTTTCCTCCAGCTGGGCGCACGGACAGTCCCGAGTTCCGTGGAGCAGGACGGGCACCGTGCTCCGAGGCTGCACCCTCTGCACCCCATGTGTCCAACCACCTTTCTCTCTTCATGCCCCAGATCCAAATCCTGATCCCAGTGCCGAGCCAGAGGCTGCCCCGCCGTGGTTTTTGCCATCCCCAGCCCAGGATGTGTCGCAAGAACTTTGGGTTCTTTTTTTAGACACAAACAGTTGCAAAATCAGGGGGATGAGACCCAGCAGCTCGTCCCGGAATTTCCCTGCGCCAATGCCAAGACTTGGTTTTGATTAAAGTCCTTTCAGGGACAGCAGGGATCTGGTTTCCTGAAACCCCTGACACCAAGAGGAAGGTGGAAGCTTCAAGCCCCAACCACCAGCTCCAAAACACACCCATGGCTGAAGGACCCACCTTGTTGAGGCTGCTCCTGTCGCTGATGCTCTTGCTGAGCTGTTGGATCTCGGCCACTTGGTCGGCCAAGCGCTTCTGCTCGTTGAGCTTCTCCGCCAACGTCTCCAGCTCAGTGAGGGCCAGTTGGAGGGACAGACGGTCTGCGTGGCCCTTGGGGGTGTTCTTCAGCATGTCCTGGAGAAGAGAAAGGAGGGGGGGACGAAAACCACCCCGGAAAAATCAGCCCTGTTCGAAAGCATCTCCAAAATCAAAGCTTAGAAGATGGTCCTTGGGATGGTCCCCAAAGGTGCAACCAAGCTGCCAACCCTGAAACGTGCCCCACACCAAAAAAGGGTGCAAAGACACGTCCCAGGGGTGCAAAGCAAGGTGGGTGCAGGTACCTCCCTCCCATACCTGCAGGAGAAGGATGAACTGAGGGAACCTCTGGATGGGCTTCACCATCAGCCCGTAGAGCGTGACCCGGTCAGCACTGGCCATCTGCCTCTTCTGTGGGGGGACAAAGGCCAGGAAAAAAGGAGTTTTCACCCCAAATGGTGCCCAGCAGCACCATGGGCCCACCTTTGGGTGGTGCTGACCTTGAGGAAGTCGAGGAAGGCGGGTTTGGTGAGACAGGCCTTCTTGATGAGGGACATGGCCGAGGTGAAGTTGTTGACGTAGTCACTGTAGACATCCAGCACCATGGACTTGGAGAACTGGGAGAGCACAGGAGACCGGGATGGGGTGGGAGTCCCCCAGAAGTGGGGGGTTGGCATGTTTTTGGGGTGATGCTGAGGGTGCTGGTGGGACCCCAGGGCTGGAGCTGCGTCGCTTAAATCCTCCCCCCACTCCCTGGTGTGGCTGGGAGGGCCAGGGGGGTTTGGTGGTGGCTGGGGCAGGTTCCACCCTAAGCAGGCCTGGAATCCAGGCAGGGAATGCAAACCCCACCAGCTCCCAGCCAGGGGGGCTGTGCTGAGCTCCTGCTGCTGCCAGGAGGGGTTTTGGGGTTGAGCTGTGTTAAAACCAGCCTGGTTCCCCAAACCCCAAACACATCCTGCTCTTGGCAGCAGGACTGGACAGATAAGCTGCTCCGTGCCCTGGAGATGTGTGACCAGCAGACTGTTCTACTATAAAAACCCAGGCCACTTTCACACAGGAGGTTTTCCAGCATAACCCTTCTTGGGGTGGTTGTGTGGAGATCCCTCCCTCGGGTGGGGACAATCCTCAAGGTTGAGAGAAAGAAATCTCCCCACAAACATTGGTCTAGGTGAGTTACATCAAACCTCTACTTGATAATTACTTCTTTTCGCTTTAATATAATTGCTCCAATAATTGCTTTACTATCATGCTCTATCCTATCCTACATTAGTAGATTTAGCTTTTGTATTGTGCAGTAAATAATTCTGATCGAGATATTTTGTCTGATCATTTGCAATAATAAATAATTCATTTTACATAAATATCCTCAGTTTGCCAGAGTGAAAACCTGCAGGACAGAAGTGGTTCAATCCCCCCTCTCTAACTGCTCACATTTAAACTGGTGACACAATCTGAGGCTAAGATGGGATCCAGCTTCATCCCCTCGGAGAAGGCGCTGAGGAAGCTGGGGGGGCCTTTCTGCACCTTGGGACTCCAGGGCAGGGCTTCTTAAATCACCTGGTCCAAGCCTTCCACTCCCACCCACAACAGTGGGGGGATTTCTCCTGGATTTCACAGAATCACTGAGTTTGGAAAGACCTCTGAGATCATCGAGTCCAACCTGTGACCCAAGCCCGCCTTGTCCCCCAGACCATGGCACCGAGTGCCACGTCCAGGCTCATCCTGAACCCCTGCAGGGACGGGGACTCCATGGTCCCAGCCCCTCCCTGGGCAGCCCCTCCCGAGGCCCCACCAATCCTTCTGGGAAGAGCCTCCTCCTCCACCCCCTCCTACCGAGGCCACGAAGAGGTCCCCAATCTTCTCGGCCGAGTCCCACTCGGCCACGCGGGAGGCGAGGGCGATCTGGAACATGGAGTGGCACTGCAGGATCTCCTTCAGCCGGAAAAACACCACCTGGCACTTCCTGGCGCTCAGCACCTTCGGCTCCATCTTCCAGAGTGGGTTCCTGTAATCCTGCGGGAGCGCCGGAGCGTCAGCACCCCGGGATCCATGGAGACACCCCCGAGGAGCCCGAGCGGGGATCCCACCTGCAGGATCCGCTTCAGGGAGTCCACGTAGCTCCGCTCGCTCTGCACGATGGAGCCCAGGATGTGCCGCCGCACCACCTGTGGGACAGGGAATCGGTCAGGATGCCCCAAACCCCAAATGGGGGGATGGGAGGAGCTCAGCCATGGTCCCAAACCCCAAATGGTGGGACAGGAAGAGCTCAGCCATGGTCCCAAACCCCAAATACTGGGATGGGGGGCTCGGTTGTGGTCCCAAACCCCAAATACTGGGATGGTCCCAAACCCCAAATACTGGGATGGTCCCAAACCCAAATACTGGGGTGGTGGGGTCAGCCGTGGTCCCAAACCCCAATCCCAAATCCCAAACACTGGGATGGTCCCAAACCCCAAATGCTGGGATGGTCCCAAACCCAAATACCAGGATGTGGGGGGGTCAGCCATGGTCCCAAACCCCAAACACCAGGATGGTCCCAAACCCCAAACACTGGGATGAGGGGCTCAGCCATGATCCCCCCACCCCAAAGCCCGGGATGGGGGAGGTGCAGGCCCGGGCAGAAGTGCTGACACAGCATCACTTGCTGCTGCCTCGCCCTGTCCCTGGTTCCTCAGTCATGGGACCAGGGAGAGCCAGTTCCCCCCAGATCCCCCAAACCCATCCCACCCCACCTGCTGCGGGCTCAGCCCCTCGGGCATGGGGCCCAGCTCCGGTGGTGGGTGCTTCATGTCCGAGACCGTGACCTCCAGGAACCCCGTGTCCTCCTCCTCCGAGTCCCCTGCAGGGAAAAAAAACCCCACAAAATGCCAAAAAAACCCTGATTTTAAACTTTTGGAGGTCTGGAGCTCCACTGGCTCCGTGGCAGGGGGTGTGTTTGGGTTTGGAGCCAAATCCCAGTGTCCTCCCTGAGCTCACCCACAGTCACCAGACACCAGGATGAGCCAGGCTGGGAGCAGGGAGAGGACAAGGAGAGTCCTCATTCCCAAAAACCCCCCCTGGCTGGGAAAAGCCCCCTGTCCTCTCTCGCAGGCAGTTCGGAGCAGGAAAGGGGGAATCAAGAAGCCAATAGGCAGCCAGCAGAAAACCAGGGAAGGGGAAGCACGGGGCTCCCACCCGAGGCGAAGCATCAGAGGAGGAGGCAGGCGCGAGGCGAGCCAAGAGGCAATCCGCGAGGGAAGCAGGGCCGCCGCTTCCACATGGCCCCTCCGCCCCGGGCCCATCCCGGCAGATATAAATAGCCGGGAAGGGGGAGGACCGGCCGGGCTGGAGGGGAGGGCGTTGGCAGCCGGGTGATTTTTTTCCTTCCCTAATTTTGGCCGGGACAAATCGCCGCCCTCGGCTCGTCAGCTCCACCTTCTCCCCATCCCCACGTGC
>NW_021937752.1:0-3776 GCF_001715985.3 Manacus vitellinus
TGTCGGAGAGCGGGGCTGGCGGCGCTGGTCGCGGTTTTGGTCTGTGTGCAGGGCTGGCGGCCGGAGACCGTATCCATTCCGACAGGCAGCTCCCGGGTCACAGCCCCGAACTCCTCGTACGCGCTGCTAAATGGTCCAGAGAGCTGTAAACACCAACAAGGTGGCTGTTGGTGACGGGAGACGGTCTTTCCTCCGTCCTCTGCCTCTCCGTACCTCATCATGGGAACGCGGCTCTGTATTCCTGGGCCCTGGTGGACACGGACTCATTGGCACTGTCGTCTTCAGAGATTTCAGGGGATTCTGTTAGAAACAAAACTCAGTTAATTGGTTCTACGGCAGAACAAATTAGCACCCCTATGAAAACATGGTTTTTCATTCCTACACAGAGCGCAGGCTTACGACAGAATGCCTGAGTGCAAAGTGATTTATACAGCACAGGGTAGCGCAAATCTGGGCATCCTGCAGTCAACTGCCATGTGTGTCCCTAGCTTCTCTTGAGGCATCGTCTCCTGGTTACTCTGATCCACTCCAGGCAGGAGTCGCGATTCTGTGGTTCATGATGATCTTTCTCTTTGGATAGGAGGAGGGGTTCTTGCCTTGCCTGGAGTGTGGAAAAGACAGAGAGTAACGGTCCGCAAGATTTGGACTGTCACTCGTCAAGGATCTGAACACTACATTTTGGACGTGTTCTGAAGAATCTGTGAAGGCAGACAGTGCGAAGGAGCGAGGTGCAACCAAGCCAGACCAAGCGTTAGAGGTGGTGAGAGAGGAAAGCAAAGCAGTAAGAAAGGAGAGACCTCCAGCTATGTGACCCTGGCCTCAGGAAGGATGGTTGCAGGACCATCCTTCATTAGCCTCTCAGTAAAAATGCAGAATTCTCAGCTTCCTCTAAATGTGTTCTCTCTCCTCTGATACTTAAGATGGTAGAAAATTTTCAGGAGCACACAGGCATAAGGAGGGTGAACACGATAATGCTCTTCCACCTGGGAAGCATGTGAAAGCCTCTGTTTCCTGTGGTGTGATGGGTGCCTGGGATCCCTCTGGACTTGGTTTAGGGAAGGGGCTGGCTGTAAGTGTCTCCATCTGCCAAGCCCCCAGACCTTCAACTGCCCTGGGTGGGCCAGGGCTCTCCTAGCCCCACCACTCGCAAGCAGCACTCTGGCAGTTGCCCCATGTGCTCCTGCATGTGCGTCAGGGTCTTCATCCTGTTCCCTGCTCATCCCTCAATACATTCCCTAGGGCATATGCTCTCCTTGCCATCGCTGGAGCTGGGATATCCAGCAGCCCTGCTGGAGCCACGTTCCTCTCAGACTTTGCGTTTTCGCAGAAGAGAAAGCCAAATCTAGAGACACTGGGTTGCTGCCCAGCAGGGCTCATCTCCCTTTCCCGGGGAGCTGGGAGAGAGGCATTCTTCCCAGGTAGATGAAGAAGGACAGGGGAAAAGCCACAGAAGCGGAGGAGACACGTGTTCCCCGAGGAAGCTGCAAGCAAGAGCTGAGGACAGCACGGGAAGATGTGAAAGGTGCAGAAGGGTAGAAGCCCGGAGCTCCCAAAAGCACATCAGTGGCTGTGCAGCAGAGCAGGCGATTGCAACTGGGGAGGGGAGGACTGCACTGCGAGCTGACCGGGAACAATCTCTGCCCATGAGTGAGACCCCAGAGCCAGGCAATGCTCAGAATGCCATCGGCTGGGGGAGCCAGACGGGGTGTTGCTTGGGGAGGGAGAAACCCAAAGAGAGCATTTGAGGTACTGAAAGTACAGTTCATTTCTCGGTTCTCCTGCTTCCTTTACTCCCCCTCTAAGAGATTAGTTTCTGGAAACTCTCTCCTCTCGGCACAGGGTGGAGATTTCTGACTCTCGGTAAACAGGCAGGTTCGTCTCAGCATGAATTTTGGCTACCTCGTCGTCACTTTCTGCCTGGTACACCTCCTCTCTATAGCCCAGCTTTTCATAAATGCATTCTTTTTCGTCCCAGAATATAGTCAACTGCCTTTTCAGGCCCCGTGGGGGAATACAACTGAATAGAGAAACATCGCTGCAGATCATGTACTTGCTGTCCTTCATGTGTTCACTCTAGGCGATCTTACTTCTCTAAAGAAATAAAGAGGGAAAGAAGAGAAAGCTCAGGCCTCCCTCTCTCTCTGCTCGCCACTTCAGCTTCGCTATCCCTCTCCGTCTGTCCTCTTCTCCACATGCTGCCACCAAATGATATCTCGACTCTCTCTGCAGTCACACATTTCTCCTTTTCTAAAGTAAATCAGGAGATCATTCCAAAGCTACTCCAGGTCTATCAAACTCTCATCTCACTATCTTTATTAATGCATCCCTTTCAACCTGCAGGCTGCCTCTGGCACAACTTCAATTTTCCCCGGCTGGCAACATATTTAAATCTCTCTGTTTGCATTGGGCAATGGCTTACGGGGACTGCGATACACCGGGAGACCGATCGACATCTGTGGGGAGAGGAGCTGTCAGCATTTCTGCTAGAGACAAATAGCACCTTAGTTTTAGACTTGGGCTGTGGAACCAGTTCTACGCCGAAGCAGTGCATGGGTGAAGCAACTGCCCATGAGAAATCACGGCATGGCATCTCCCACCCGCTTTGGACCAATGGAGATACAGTCTCCGTGATGAGATCTCAGTTGTTTCACTTCTCCTGGTCAGAAGACTAGGGAACACCTGAAATATGTATGCTTGTCCTGAAAACAGAGAGCTCTAACTATTTGGGCAGCCTGGAAGCTAAATCGGACGCATTATTAAGTTTAGTGAGAAGAGGATTTGATAGGCCAGGGGTAAATTCAGTGTTCTAGCACTGGTGCCTCTTGCGCTGTGCTAATTTTTACGTCACTTGGCACCCAGGTACTCAAGCCTGTCCTCTTTGTATGGATGAAAACCTTGTTTTAATAGAAATGCTAATACGCAACTCGTCTCCATGACGGTGCCCGGAGAGCCAGAGGACGGTGGAAAGACAATCACCCGTCACCAACAGCCGCCCCGTTGGCGCTCGCAGCTCTCTGGACCATTTAGCAGCATTCTGGAGCATTTAACACTGAGGAACTCGAGGCTGTGACCCGGGAGATGCAGGTAGGAATGGATAAATTCACCGTTTCGTATGTTGGCGTGTGAGCACTTGGTCTCTACCAATGGGTCCTGCTGCACCTGGGCTCTACCTGCAGACACTGGCAGGGACATGAAGAAAAGCCGTCGGAAGTGTTTTTGCACTGGAAGTTTTTTCCCAAAACAAAGGGCACAGCAGCAGTCAAGCCAATACGGAGAAGAATTTTAAGAGGATATAAAGGTGTGTAGTAGTTGAAATATCCATTAATATTTGTTGGAGAGAGGTGAGCGGAAAAGAGAAGTGGATTGGTTAAGTCACTGAAGAATGGAAAGCTGCGGGATTAAGCCAAGCGAAGAGATGAAGAAAAGTAGGAAAGGGGAAGGACGGACTGCACGAATTCACTGAAGGACAGAGAGTAAAGCAAGGAAAGAATAACGACTCGACAAAGAAAAAAGCGATGAGTGTTACCGGGGAATACTTTATGGACCAGAGGGAGGGAGGGCTGGGAAGATAGTTCGGGAGAAGAGCTTTGTGAAGAACCTACCAGACAGGAAGGCAACCTCGAGGAATATGCACGTCCACCCGAGGGGGTTGTCCCGGTCCCTACGGTTTTCGGCCGCCAGCCCTGCGCACAGATCAAAACCGCGGCCAGTGCCACCAGCCCCGCTCTCCGACAGCGCCGCGGCCGCCGATCCGCTTCCCGGCGCCCCGCTGCCCC
>NW_021937753.1:0-9035 GCF_001715985.3 Manacus vitellinus
TGTTTCCATTCCCATTCCTGGTGTCCCCATTCCCATTCCAGGTGTCCCCATTTCCATTCCAGGTGTTCCCATTCCCATTCCAGGTGTTTCCATTCCCATTCCTGGTGTCCCCATTCCCATTCCAGGTGTTCCTATTCCCATTCCAGGTGTTTCCATTCCAGGTGTTCCCATTCCAGGTGTCTCCATTCCAATTCCAGGTGTCCCCATTTCCATTCCTGGTGTTCCCATTTCCAATCCAGGTGTTAGTATTCCCATTCCCGGTGTTTCCATTCCCATTCCTGGTGTCCCCATTCCCATTCCAGATGTTCCTAATCCCATTCCAGGTGTTCCCATTCCAGGTGTCTCCATTCCAGTTCCAGGTGTTCCCATTCCCATTCCTGGTGTCCCCCTTTCCATTCCAGATGTTCCCATTCCCATTCCAGGTGTTCCTTCCCCATTCCACGTGTCCCCATTTCCATTCCTGCTGCCCCCATTCCCATTCCTAGTGTCCCCAGTCTGTTCCCAATGTCCCCATTCCCATTCCAATTGTTCCCATTTCCATTCCTGGTGTTCCCATCCCATTGCTATTGTCCCCATCCCATTCCTGATGTCCCCATTCCCATCCCAGGCATTCTCATTCCCATTCCAGGTGTTCCATCCCATTCTAGGGGTCACCGCTGTCATTTCCCCTGCTGGTTTACCTTTAAACCAGCACACCAGGGCTGTGCCCAACGGGGGTCCCTGTGGATCATCCAACGCGGGTCCTCCCATGGCTGATGGAGTTGGAGCAGCGGCCGAAGCTCTTCCCGCAGTCGGGGCACTCGGGGCTTCTCTTACCGGTGGGTCCGTTGGTGGGAGGTCAAGGCAGAGCTGTCCCTGAAGCTCTTCCCACACTCCCCACACTTGTGAGGCCTCTCCCTGATGTGGATGGGAAGGTGGGTGTAGAGGGTGGAGCTGTCCCACATTCCCTACACGTGTAGGGCTGTTCCCCAGTGTGGATGTGCTGGTGGCTGAGCAGCTTGGTGCTTGTGCTGAAGCTCTTCCCACATTCCAAGCACTTGTAGGGCCATTCCCTGGTGTGGATGCAACGGTGTTTGCAAAGGCTGGAGCTGTCCCTGAAGCTCTTCCCACATTCCCGACACGTGTAGGGCCGTTCCCCACTGTGGATCCTCTGGTGTCGGAGCAGGGCTGAGCTCTGATTGAAGTTCATCCCACATTCCTCACACATGTAGGGCCTTTCCCCACTGTGGATCATCTGGTGTCGGAGCAGGTGGAAGAGGAGAGTGAAGCTCTTCCCACATTCCTCACACATGTAGGGCCTTTCCCCACTGTGGATCATCTGGTGTCCGAGCAGGTGGGAGCTCTGTTTGAAGCTCTTCCCACACTCCCCACACGTGTAGGGCCGTTCCCCACTGTGGATCATCTGGTGACTGAGGAGGTGGGAGCTCAGTTTAAAGCTCTTCCCACACTCCCCACACGTGTAGGGCCGTTCCCCACTGTGGATGCGACGGTGCGTGCAGAGGTTGGAGCTCTGACTGAAGCTCTTCCCACACTCCCTACACACGAAGGGCCGTTCCCCACTGTGGATGTGCTGGTGCCTCAGGAGGTCGGTTCTCTTCCTGAAGCTCTTCCCACATTCCAAGCACCTGAAGGGTTTCTCCCTGCTGGGAGGCTGCTCAGGGACCACCAGCTCGCAGCTCCGCCTCAAGCTCCGGCCGCCTTCCCGGCACACGCTGGCTCTTTCCTCCTCACAGCCCCCTGGGCTGGCTTTGGAGCCCCTCCTGCGGGGGCATCTCCGGCCCTTTTCCTCCCCGCTGCCTTCCTGCGCCGGGGAGCCCTTCAAAACGGCCTCTCCCACCAGGCTCTGCCGGGGGGATTTGTCCTCCGCGCTCTCCGGCCTCACCTCGGGGCCTGGGGCAGGAACCAACAAGGACACGCAGGGGATTTGCCTCCGGCCCACAGGGAAGCCCAAGGACATCCCCCCAACTCCGGCCCCGGCAGGACGGCCACAAAAGACAAAAGACCCACCCAAAGGGGCACTGACTTCCTCCTCACCTGCCTGGGGGGCCCAAGGCATCTTCCTCTTCCTCGCAGCCTCCTCCTCCATCCGCCCAAGCTTTGGGAAGCAGAAATCCTGATGGGGGGGAAAACAAGGGGTGAGCGCGTTGCCTTGGGGGTTCCTCCTGCCCAAGTCCAGCTCTAGGACTCACCGGGCATCCTGTGTCCATAAAAACCCCCAAAACAACAACATTCAGCCCAAAATCCCCTCCCAGGAGTTCCCCCTCTCTGCTCTCTGGGGTTAGGGGGGTCCCCCCTGTCTGGCCTGATGGCACTTCTGCCTGCATTGGGGGTCCCCCTTCTCTGGGCTGCCGGGGGTCCCGCGGCTCCAGGGGGTTCCCACTCTCCGGGGTCCCCTTTAGTGTTGCCAGGGGGGTCCCAGGGCTCACTTCTCCCCACTCTGCCTCCCGGGGCCGGCCGGCCCTCCTCTCTCGGCTCCCACCCTCGCAAACCTCTTGGCGCTCTCGGCTCCCACCCCGCCTCAAGGCCCCCCCTCCTCTCCACACTCCAAGGCCTTCCCCCTCTCCGGGACCCCCGCTTAAGGGGCCCGGCGCTCCCTCTCTGCTCCCCCCCCTCCAGCATTCCGGGGGTCCCCCAGCTCCGGGATCGCCCCTCTCCGCTCTCCCCACTCCGCGGCTACCGGGGTTCCCCCCCGGCTCTCACGGGGGCCCCCAAACCGCTCTCGCCCCCCCCGCCATTGCCCAGCCACCGCCAGGACCTTTTGGCTGCTCTTCTTTGTGCTCCCGCTCGGCTCCTCCCTCGGCTGGGCCGCCGCTTTTGGCGGGTTTCCTCCTCCGGGATCCGCCCCCTGCAGCCCTTCCCCCCCTGGACCAGCCCCCTTGGGCCCCCCTTGGGCCCCCCTTGCCCAATAAGTCTGATTATACAGACAAGGAATTGGTTTTCATCCACAAAACCCAAATGTATAACCCAGCACCCTGGGGCATGAACAAAGTGGTTTTCCTTGGGCCCCCCCCGAGTCCAAAGTAAAGGGAGAGGGGAAAAAACCTGCTGGTGGGAGAGCTGTTGCAGTCTGGTCAGAAGTGGTGATTGCAGTCCAGTTGAGGGTGGTGGTCTCAGTCTGGTTGAGAGCGATGAGCTGCAGCCTTCTTCTGGATCCCACGAGTGGTGGAAAGGTTCCGAAAGTCCAGGTTTATATATTCTCCAGTTCAGGCAGGAATGGTCAGTGATTCCCTCAGAGTGGGGAATTCCATAAAAGGATGCTTAGTTCTTCCCTCAGAGTGGGGAATTCCATAAAAGGATATGAGGATTCTCAGAGCAGGGAATTCCATAAAAGGGTATGAGGACAGGGACACCCCCCCACCTCGCAGGCCCCCTCCCCCGACAACAGTTCCTGGGAAAATGGCATGGAAGGCCATAGAATACACACTTTTGGGCTACACCCATCCAGTGAGGAATCGGTCCCAGCTGTTCTAACTAGGACAGGATTCCAGAGTGGGATCAGGTGGAATTGTGGACTGGGATCAGGGCTGGATTCTGGAGTGGGATTGGCGTGGGATGAACAGAGCAGGATCAGGTGGGAATCTGGAGCAGTTCCTACTCTGCCTGGGCTCCACAGTCGGTTCTATCCCCTGGGATGGGAACAGGGACATGGTGACTCCTTTCCCCGCTCTCATCCCAGCAGGAATCACGGCCTGAGTGATCCTGGAGCTGGATCCGCCCCTTCCCTCTCCCTGTGGAAAGGCAGGAGCTGCTGGCAGAGCTCATCCCGCTGCTCCCACCCACCCCGGCCCCCCTGCGGCTCTTCCCCATGGATCAACTTCCTGCTTTTTCCCGTGTGAAACCCAGGACCACAATTATTCCTGAGGCTTTAATTTGGGTGTGAAAATCTCCTGCTTTGGGCAAGAAATCCTGCCTCCTCCTCCGGCATCCGGCAGTTCCTCTGTGGGAACCAGGAATGGGAATGGGGACAGGGGGGGACTGGGATGGGGACATTGGGGACAGGGATGGGGACACTGGGAGTAGGTTACAGACATCAGGAATGGAAATGGGAACTCCAGGAATGGGAATGGGGACATTGGGAGCAGGTTGGAGTCACCAGGAATGGGATTTGAGACACCGGGAATGGTAATGGGGACATGGGAGACCAGGATAGGGATAGTGGGGACAGGAACGGAGACACTGGGAGCAGGTTGGCACAGCAGGAAGTGGGAATGGGGACAGGGATGGGAACCCCAGGAATGGGAATGGGGACAGGGATGGAACCCAGGAATGGGAATGGGGACAGGGATGGGAACGTGTCTCTCCAGGAGTTGGTTCAATACAAAGGTGGGTCCCTGGCTCGAGGCCACGGGAAGCCCCTTCTTTGGGAATGTCTGGGAACCAGGTGTCAGAGGTTTGAAAAGAGGTGTTGGAATTGTTTCCCAGTGTCCCCCCATTCCCATCTGTGTCTCCCGGGATGGGGTGGGTTGGAGCGGAGCCGCAGGCGCTGGGCAGGGGCAGTGGGGGGAGGGCGGCTCTCGGGGACACCGCGGTGGCCGCGGGGAGGGCGGGGGGTCCTTTGTTTGGGGGCTTTTGGGGTTTGTCCGGGACCGGACAGAGCGGGAGCTGATTTTGGCCACCTTGTTCTCTTTTCCTGACAGGAAGTTTTTTCCCCACGGGACACCTCGTGGAGAGCGACCGAGAGAGAGAGAGAGCCCGACCCATCTGGGAGCGAGGTGTTCTGCTTTGGGGACTGCCCTGGGAAAAGGGACTCCTTCACTGCTGGCTGCGAGCACACGGGGCTGAGAGAGCTTTGAACTGCCGGGACAGTTTCTCCCCCCACCTGGGGATTTGGGACTTGGTTTTGTTTCTTCTGAAAGTTTTTGGTTGCACCATTTGCTTTTCCGCACTTCCACTTCAAGTCTCTTAATTTCTAAGTTGTAATCTTGTTTAACTAAGACCCAGTGCCCTCAGGGGGAGGAGGAGGAAAGGAGACCAAGAGGTTCCGTGGTCACTCAAACTGCAGAGGAACAACCTGTGCCAGTAGCAGCTGCCCCTCTACAGAAGAAATCCAAGACCAAATCAGCTCAGTTAGTGAGGGATGAAGGGGAAGCAGAGCCCTCAGAACAGGAGCAAGAGGCAGGGCCAGAGATAATCACCAGATCCCCATCCCCGGCTGAGCTGTGAGAGATGTGAAAAGATTTCAGCCTCCAGCTGGGAGAGCCCCTGCTGACCTGGCTGCTCCAGTGCTGGGATATCATGGCCCAGCATATGGAACTAGGTGGGGGTGCAGCCAAGCAACTGGGATCCCTGTCCTGGGATGTTGGGATTGACCAGGGGATTGGGAAGACGAGAGAGAGGGGATGAGAGCCGGGTACAGGCTTGGGAATTGCTGGGAGGGGAAAGGGATGTCTAAGAACAAGTCCCTCAGGAGAGGGAAGCAGAGAGGCTGAGTTTTGACCCCAGCACAAGGGTCTGCAGGGCAGAGCAGAGAATATGCCCACAGAAGATTCTTGTGCGTCTGTCTTTGCAGTTCTGACAGGCACTTCTTGTCACAGCCTGTCCTCTCCATTCCAGAATAGGCCCTGGCAACCAAAGAACCAACACCCCACACCATAGTGCAGACCAACCCATGTGCTTTGGGCCCTTTTGTTGTCCTGTCCATTCTGGCCTATCCTCTCCATTCTAGAATAGCCTCTGGAAACCAAAGAACCAAGCCCCCACCACGTGACAGTTCAACCCCATCCGTGTGCCAAGGGCTCCTTTGTGGTGTCACAGCCTGTCCTCTCCATTCTGGAATGGGCCCTGGCAACCAAAGAACCAACGCCCTACAACCCCAAAGTGCAGCCCCACCTTTGTGCCATGGGCTCCTTTGTGATGTCACAGCCTGTCCTCTCCATTCTGGAATAGCCCCTGGAAACCAAAGAACCAACACCTCACACCCCCACAGTGCAGCCCCACCTGTCTGCCACGGGACTCTTTGGGATGTCACGGCCTTTCCTCAGGGAAAGAAAGCCTGGAACCTTTGGGTTTCACATGCAGTTGGGGGGCCACCCTGGGCACTCCATGGCCACCAAGAGCTTTCTGCCCTGGCCCTTTTTGTCTGGCAGGAATCTTCAGCTGTGTTCAGTTTGGGCAGTCAGACTGGCAATTTCAGCGCAGGGCTCCTGCAAGTGAACGACAGCCCTTCCCTCCAGGAAAGAAACCCCTTACCCTCGGTCTCTTCTCCTGTTCCTTAAAACACAACCTGCAGGGGAGCTTTCTGGGATCTCTTCTCTTGGGAATTGGGAAGACAGACCCACTCCCATGTTTAACACCTCAGGCAAAACCACCCTTTGAACACCTTTCCCAACCCTCCCCAACCTTTCCCAAAGCCCAGATTTTACAGGTGTCCTGTAATTCTGGCCCAATCTCACCCAAGCCCACAAACCATGACAGAAACCTCTCAGCCTCACCCGGCCTCCTTCCCATTGCTGTGCCTTATGAGCAGGCAAAAGGCCTTAAAATCAAGTACCCAAAATTCATGGCCTGTTCTTTTTCCCAGAAAAGAAGGCGTGGTGAACTCCCCAGACCAGGGAACTGGAAGATCTCCCCAAAACTCCTTTGGTACACACTGCAGGGCCAACGATTCCTCTGCTCTGCCCTGTCGGCACTGCTTTGTCTCATCTGGGTCCCCAGAAACCGTCAGCGAAAGCCGGGGAATAAAATCTCTGAGCAGTTGGTTGGGTTCCAGTGGTGACCCTACTTCATTCAGCGCTGAAGGGACACAGGAATTGCTCTCTAACACCTGTACATCAGTTCTCAAAACTTTTAACTCTTTTTACATTTTAGCAAACAAAGGAATTCCTGTCCATTGGCTTACCAGTTCTCTGCAGGAATTCTTATTCTCTCTTTTATTGACTCTTGATTTCTCACTTTGCATGATGCTTAGTCCACAGTTTTTGTCCTTTTCTTGTATTTTCCCTAGATGGGGAGAGCCTCAGTAACTGTCTGTGTTAGTTTTGTCTTTGTCTCTGGTTTCTCTAAGGGTCTTTGTGGTTTAGAAATTCTGCCTTCTTGGTGTCCAGGTCTCAAAAATAGATTTCTCTGCCAGGTCTCTGACCACTGAAATATGGCAGGCCTTAAACTTTTCTTTGTTTTTCTAACAAATGGCCATGGCCCAGAACTTGTCCATCATCCATTGTCTCTTGCCCCCATTCAATCTCCTGCCAGCAGTTTCTCCCCACTGCTGGGTGGGCTCCTTTGTCAAGCACTAGAACTTGTTGGGTAACAGGCCCAGTCCTGTTGCCTATTTTTCGTGGGGATCTGCAGGAGGGCATTGAGTCTTCCAGGAGCAAATTGGCAGAGGACCCCAAGCTGGCTTGCAGTGTGGATGTGCTGGAGGGCAGGAAGGCTGTGCAGAGGGACCTGGACAGGCTGGACCTCTGGGCCGAGCCCGTGGGCATGAGGTTCAAGAGTGCCTTTGGTGCCTTTGGGGCCTCTGGCCACAAGAACCCCCTGCAGCTCCAGGCCGGGGGCAGAGGAGCTGCAAAGGGTCCCCGTGGGAGAGGCCGTGGGGGTGCTGGTGGACAGAGGCTGAACCTGAGCCAGCGGGTGCCCGGGTGGGCAAGAAGGCCAAGGGCAGGCTGGCCTGGATCAGAAAGAGTGTGGCAGCAGGAGCAGGGCAGGGATTCTTCTGCTGGACTGGGCACTGGTGAGGCCACCCCTGGAGTGCTGTGTCCAGCTCTGGGCCCCTCAATTCAGGGAGAACCTTGAGGGGCTGCAGTGGGTGGAGAGCAGGGCAATGGAGCTGGGCAAGGGTCTGCAGTGCATGGCCTGTGAGGAGCAGCTGAGGGAGCTGGGCTTCTCCAACCTGGAGAAGAGGAGGCTCGGGGCTGACCTTCTCCCTGTCCACAACTTCCTGACAGGAGGCTGGAGCCAGGTGGGGGTCAGCCCCTTCTCCGAGGCAACAGGCGACAGGACAAGAGGACACGAGGACCTGCCTGTCAGGGGCTGTTTGTCAGGGACAGGAGCAGGACTTTTTGGAGAGAAAGAGGGATTAGGTATTGAAATGGGCTGCCCAGGGAGGTGGTGGAGTCAGCGTCCCTGGAGGTGTTTAAGCAAAGACTGGCCATGGCACTGAGTGCCGTGCTCTGCTTGACGTGCTGGGGATGGGGCGTAGGCTGGACGCCGGTTGATCTCACAAGTCTCTGCCAAGCTCAGGGACTCTGGGCTTCTGTGCCCCCCCAGCCTTTGGGGACAGCGTGCTGGTGGCTCAGAGGCTCCGTCCTTGCCTTGCCTTGCCCATCTCCTGGCTGCCAGGCAAGGGCCTTGTGACATCACAGCCTCTGTGGAACAGCGCGGGGGCTGAAAAGTGTCAGTGCTGCGTCCCCGTGCCCAGAGCCTGGGCAGAAGTCGGCTGGCAGGGACGGGCAGAGACTGTGCAGAGGTGTCAGCTCGTCCCGCAGTAGCACCATGCCCAGCCAGGGCATCTCCTGGCTCCTCAGGCTCTCGGTGCTCCTGCTCTTGCCTGGCCCACTGGAGCCTTGCAGCCGTGCCACAGGTGCCATTGCTGAGAACCGGGGTTTGCCTTGGATGGCCCCTTGCCAGAAAAGGCAGGAGAGGCTGGAGAGAGGGGAAGGAGGGGGGTCAGGCCGCTGGGATGGTGCCGGCGGGCCGTGAGCCCAAAGCCAGCAAGGCCTTGGGCCCACACGGTGTCAGGGGAGGACTGAGAGCCCCCAGGGAGGAGGAAAGCTGGGCAGGCCCCAAGGCTCCTGGGCCTCTTCCTTGGCAGCCCTTTGGCCAAGGCCCCGAGGCAGAGGTGGGGCTCAGCCCCTGCCCAGCAATGGGGCACAGGCTGAGCCCCAGGGACACCAGACCCAGGCGGCCTGAGCTCTTCTTCCTGCAGCGTCTGCCTGGGGCAGCCCAGCCAGGCCTGAGTCTCTGCAGGAGAGGCCAAGCCCAGCCAGAGAGGGCTCAGCCCTCTGAGGCTGCACTCACTGCAAAGGGAACAAAACATTGGCCCAGAGGACATCCTGCCCCCAAATGGAGAACTGGAAAGGTCAAGAATAAAATAGTCA
>NW_021937754.1:0-56410 GCF_001715985.3 Manacus vitellinus
CATACTGGGAGTGAGTAAAACTACACAGGGTGGAACTGGGAGCCAGTGGGGCCATGCTGGAAGTATGGTGGAACTGGGAGTAACTGGGAGTGACAGGGTGCATACTGGAGGCAACTGGTATAGATTGGGAGTGACTGGGATTGTCTTGATGGGAACTGGAAGCATCCTGAGGCAAGTGGAAGTAACTGGTTATGACTACGAGCATCCTGAGGGCAACTGGGATATACTGGGAGTGTCTGCAGCCATCCTGGGAGTGACTGGGACCACACTGGGGGTGACTGGGAGTGGCTGTGAGCAACTGGAATCATGCTGGAAGCTACTGGAAATGACTGGGAGTGAGTGGGACCACACTGGGGGCAACTGAGATATAATGGGAAACACCAGAATTATACTGGGACTGACTGGGAGCAACTGGGAACTTGCAGGGGGTAACTTGGACCTACTAGGAGAGAATGGAATCAGACTGGGAGTGACTGGGATCATGCTGGGATCAGACTGGGCGTGACTAAAAGTGACTGAGATCATCCTGGGGGTGACTGGGCCCATCCTGGGGGTGACTGGGCCCATCCTGGGGGTGACTGGGAGCCCCTGGGCCCGTGCTGGGAGCCCCTGGGCCCCCCTGGCTGGAACTGCTTTCCCTCCTGCGGGTTCTTGGCAAAGGCCCCAAAGCACAAACTCTGCTCCGAGCCCTCGGTGCGTTTCCTCCCTTTGGGCAGCAGCAGCTCCTGAGCCCTGAACAGGCTCCTGTCCCCTGCAAACACTTCCCCTGCCTTTGACCTGGGAGCTCTCAGGGACTCACACATTTACTGAATGTTTAAACTCGGCTTTTTCTCTTATTTTTCTTCTTTTCTTTTGTCTTTCTTTCCTCTTTATCCTTTCTAAAATTCCCCCTCCCCTCTCTCTCCCTCCCCTCTCTGTTCCCCTCCCTCTGTCCTTTGTGCCACAACAATGACCCAGTTGCTCTCAGTATGATCCTGGGCACTGACAGTCACTCTCAGGATGGTTCCAGTATGGTCCTGGTCACTCCCACTAGGATCCCAGTCACTCCCAGTCACTCCCAATAGGATACCAGTTGCCCCCAAGGTGGTCCCAGTTGCTCCCAGTCCCCCCAGGATGGTTCCTTTCCCTCTCAGGGACTCCCAGTCTGAGTCCAGTCTGGCCCCAGGCACTTTCAGTCACTGCCTGGATGATGCCATTTGCCCCTGCATGGTCCCAGTTGCTCCCAGTATGATCTCAGTATGTGTCCAGTCACCCCCGGTATGATCCCAGGTAATTGCAGACAGTTCCAGTACAAATCCAGTTTGATCCCAGTCATCCCCAGTATGGTTGCAGTCCCTCTCACATACTCCCAGTATTATTGCAGTCACTCCCAGGATGGTCCCAGTATGAGCCCAGCAGGGGCCCAGCTGCTCCCCCTCTGATCCCAGTTGCCCCCCATGTGATTGCTCCAGGATGGATCAGGAATGGGGACCCCTCTGTGCCCCCCCCTTGTGTCACCCTGTTCTGGGGGAGCTTTGGGGGGACATCTGCACCCCAACATGGCATCCAACACATCCCAAAGTGTGCTGGGACCCCCTTAAACCACCCCACAGCCCCCCAAGGAACCCCCAAACTCACTCAGAGTCCATCCAGGACCCCACCTAACCCCTTTTTTGGGGGGGACATTTATGGGCTCTGGTTTTATGGGGAGCCCCCCCCGCTGAAGGTGAGGAGCTCTCGGGTGAGAGGGGGTGTTGGGAAGGGGGGAGGTCGGTGAGTCAGAGGGGATAAAAAAGGTGGTGGGACCCCAAACTGAGTGGGAGGAGAGTGGGACCCCCCAAAGGTGGAGGGAGACTGAGGATTGGGGGATGATCGAAAAGGGGAGGGAGAGGTCGGAAGAGTGGGGAAAAGGTACCCCTAAACTGAGCATGAGGGGGCTGGGGACTGGGGGAATGACATGTAAGGGGTGGGAGAGGGGGGAAAAAGTAGGTGTTGGGACCCTAAAACTGATCCTGGGCGGGCTGGGAATTGAGGGGAACCATGGAAAACCCTTGTCAGAGAGAAAACTGGATGCTTTTAGGAAAGAGGTCTGAACATTTTTCGAACAATGGAGGGGGGTGACTTTTTTATTCTTGACCTTTCCAGTTCTCCATTTGGGGGCAGGATGTCCTCTGGGCCAATGTTTTGTTCCCTTTGCAGTGAGTGCAGCCTCAGAGGGCTGAGCCCTCTCTGGCTGGGCTTGGCCTCTCCTGCAGAGACTCAGGCCTGGCTGGGCTGCCCCAGGCAGACGCTGCAGGAAGAAGAGCTCAGGCCGCCTGGGTCTGGTGTCCCTGGGGCTCAGCCTGTGCCCCATTGCTGGGCAGGGGCTGAGCCCCACCTCTGCCTGGGGGCCTTGGCCAAAGGGCTGCCAAGGAAGAGGCCCAGGAGCCTTGGGGCCTGCCCAGCTTTCCTCCTCCCTGGGGGCTCTCAGTCCTCCCCTGACACCGGGTGGGCCCAAGGCCTTGCTGGCTTCGGGCTCACGGCCCGCCGGCACCATCCCAGCGGCCTGACCCCCCTCCTTCCCCTCTCTCCAGCCTCTCCTGCCTTTTCTGGCAAGGGGCCATCCAAGGCAAACCCCGGTTCTCAGCAATGGCACCTGTGGCACGGCTGCAAGGCTCCAGTGGGCCAGGCAAGAGCAGGAGCACCGAGAGCCTGAGGAGCCAGGAGATGCCCTGGCTGGGCATGGTGCTGCTGCGGGACGAGCTGACACCTCTGCACAGTCTCTGCCCGTCCCTGCCAGCCGACTTCTGCCCAGGCTCTGGGCACGGGGACGCAGCACTGACACTTTTCAGCCCCCGCGCTGTTCCACAGAGGCTCTGATGTCACAAGGCCCTTGCCTGGCAGCCAGGAGATGGGCAAGGCAAGGCAAGGACGGAGCCTTGGGCAATAGACAATGGATGATGGACAAGTTCTGGGCCATGGCCTTTTGTTAGGAAAACAAAGTAAAAGTTTAAGGCCTGCCATATTTCAGTGGTCAGAGACCTGGCAGAGAAATCTATTTTTGAGACCTGGACACCAAGAAGGCAGAATTTCTAAACCACAAAGACCCTTAGAGAAACCAGAGACAAAGACAAAACTAACACAGACAGTTACTGAGGCTCTCTCTATCCAGGGAAAAGACAAGAAAAGGACAAAAACTGTGGGCTAAGCATCATGCAAAGTGAGAAATCCAGAGCCAATAGAAGAGAGAATAAGAATTCCTGCAGAGAACTGGTAAACCAATGGACAGGAATTCTTCAGTTTGCTAAAATGTAAAAGAAGTTAAAAGTTTTGAGAACTGATGTACAGGTGTTAGAGAGCAATTCCTGTGTCCCTTCAGCGCTGAATGAAGTAGGGTCACCTCTGGAACCCAATCTCTGCTCAGAGATTTTATTCCCCGGCTTTCGCTGACGGTTTCTGGGGACCCAGATGAGACAAAGCAGCGCCGACAGGGCAGAGCAGAGGAATCGTTGGCCCTGCAGCGTGTACCAAAGGAGTTTTGGGGAGATCTTCCAATTCCCTGGTCTGGAGAGTTCACCACGCCTTCTTTTCTGGGAAAAAGAACAGACCATGAATTTTGGGTACTTGATTTTAAGGCCTTTTGCCTGCACATAAGGCACAGCAATGGGAAGGAGGCAACGTGAGGCTGAGAGGTTTCTGTCCTGGTTTGTGGGCTTGGGTGAGATTGGGCCAGAATTACAGGACACCTGTAAAATCTGGGCTTTGGGAAAGGTTGGGGAGGGTTGGGAAAGGTGTTCAAAGGGTGGTTTTGCCTGAGGTGTTAAACATGGGAGTGGGTCTGTCTTCCCAATTCCCAAGAGAAGAGATCCCAGAAAGCTCCCCTGCAGGTTGTGTTTTAAGGAACAGGAGAAGAGACCGAGGGTAAGGGGTTTCTTTCCTGGAGGGAAGGGCTGTCGTTCACTTGCAGGAGCCCTGCAGTGATATTGCCAGTCTGGTTACCCAACCTGAACACAGCTGAAGATTCCTGCCAGACAAAAAGGGCCAGGACAGAAAGCTCTTGCTGCTCATGGAGTGCCCAGGGTGTCCCCCCAACTGCATGTGAAACCCGAAGGTTCCAGGCTTTCTTTCCTGGGGGAAAGGCCGTGACATCCCAAAGAGTCCCGTGGCAGACAGGTGGGGCTGCACTGTGGGGGTGTGAGGTGTTGGTTCTTTGGTTTCCAGGGGCTATTCCAGAATGGAGAGGACAGGCTGTGACATCACAAAGGGGCCCATGGCACAGGGTTGGGCTGCACTAGGGGCTGTGAGACATTGGTGTTTTGGTTTCCAGCAGCCATTCTGGAATGGAGGGGATAGGCCGTGACATCGCAGGAGGGCCCATGGCACAAAGGGGGGGCTTCACTTTGGGGTTGTAGGGCGTTGTTTCTTTGGTTTCCAGAGGCTATTCCGGAATGGAGAGGATAGGTCAGAATGGATAGGACAACAAAAGGGCCCAAAGCACATGGGTTGGTCTGCACTATGGTGTGGGGTGTTGGTTCTTTGGTTGCCAGGGCCCATTCCAGATTGGAGAGGACAGGCTGTGACAAGTAGTGCCTGTCAGAACTGCAAAGACGGACGCACAAGAATCTTCTGTGGGCATATTCTCTGCTCTGCCCTGCACACCTTTGTGCTGGGGTGAAAACTCAGCCTCTCTGCTTCCCTCTCCTGAGGAACTTGTTCTTAGACATCCCTTTCCCCTCCCGACAATTCCCAAGCCTGTACCCGGCTCTCATCCCCTCTCTGGCTCAGAGCCCTTGTACTGGGATGGAATTGTAATGATATTTTTGGTCTGTGTTTGGCCTTAGCCACCTGCAGTAGTTTATAGTTCTCCCTGCCAAGTTCACTGATAAAACACTAAATTTGTCCTTGGAGGGAGAACTTCTGTATAAACTGTTTTAATTGGTCTTTTGTGATTGGCTAATGGCTCGTCAAGGGCATTTGGAGGAGAAAGTGATGATGAGGTGAGGAAGGCTCGTCCCCAGACTCAATTGGGAAAGTCCCCCAGGACTCACTGCGCCTGCCTGGGGGGATTTCCAAAGTGCTCACCCATGCACAGGAGGGGGGCACTGACATAACCAAGGGGGTGGGATTGGGACCCCCTGACAGGGCAGTGCTGGCCACACCTCCCCGGGCAGGTGTGCTCAATGAGCTGTATAAAAGCAGACAGGTTTTCCGTGCTGGGGGCCGGCTCTACACGAAGGACCAAGTTGCTTTTAGCGGGGCCGCCTGCTGGAGTGGGAGCCTGCCAGCCCCTCGGAACACGCAGCTGCTGCAGAGAGGCTTTAGAGGTGGTTAGAGTGGGTGAGACTCTCTTATAGGTGACACCTGGGTGAGTAGGGTGTTGTGCCTTCCTTTTAGGATCTTTTTGTTCACTTTTCTCCTCCCTAATCCGTTTTCTCTCGAGTGCCTATGTTTTCACTGTTAGCCACCTTTGGTAATAAATAGTTACTTTCTTAAGTAGCAACGGTGTCTAGTTTTTCACCTTCCAGTATCTCTCGGACCTTTTCCCTCCCTGATACACCGCATGTGCCTAAACCACCTTTCTCCAGGATTTTGTAGTTCTGAGAGTGTCCAAACCCCCCTGTTCCCAGGATTTTTAATATCTGAGAGTATCCAAACCCCCCTGTTCCCAGGATTTCTGCGGTCTCGGAGTGTCCAAATCCCTCTTTTGTGATATTTCGGGGTCAGGGAGTGTCCAAACCCTCCTGTTCCCAGGATTTTTGAAGCCCCCCCACTTCTCCCCAGTCACCAGGAGTGCAGAGAACTGGGAAGCTTCACTGTGTGTGGGGAGCTGGGGCCGTGCTGGGGGTCCTGGTGGTGCTGGGAGCCCCCCCGGCTGCGGGCGAGGAGCTGTGGGGTGAGCAGGGGAATGGTGGGAAAGGGGGGAAAAGAGGAGGAAAGAGGGGCTGATGTCCCACATCCTCCTTTTCCCCACCTTTCTGACCTCTCCCACCCCTTTCCCATCATTCCCCACTCCTCAGTCCCATATCGTCCCCATCCACTTTTGGGGGGTACCACTCCCCTCCCACTGAATTTGGGATTCCCACCACCTCTGTTACGGGGTTTACGTGGGTCCTGGCACCTCTTGGGGTGCGCTGGGTGCCCTGTTGGGGTGCAGATGCCCCCACAAAACCCCCCAAGAACGGGGTGACATGTAGAGGACTCAGGGGGTTCCCCATTCCCGATCCCTCCTGGGGCCGGTTCTGCCCCCCTCAAACTCTGCTCCCCCCGCGGTTTCCCCCTAAGTTACCCCCAGCCCCTTCTCTCCAGTGAGCAGGACTGCAGAGCACTGAGAAGCTTTACTGGGAACACTGGGAACAGCTGGGTGGGGTGAGAACAAAAGCAGGGAAGGGGGGGACAGGCCACCCCCCGAAATGAGTGCAGGGTTTGAGGGGTCCCGGCTGGGCCCGAGGCCACGGGGAGGGGCTGCGGCCGCCGGCGGCTCAGGAGCTCTGTGGGGAGAGAAAAGGGGGTGAGAGCAAAGGGGCTGGGGGGGCAGGGGGGGCCCAGAGGCTGTGGGAGAGCAAGGGGGGGACACGACCCCCATTTGGGGACCCCCCTTTACCTTCTCCCGCAGGTAGAAGCCGAGCCCCAGCGCCAGGAAGACCAAGCCCAAGACGAAGCCCCCGACCCCCACCAGGATCTTGCTGCGGACGGTGTCCGGTGGCATCTCTGGGGGGAGCCGGGGGGGTCAGCACCCCCAAAACCTCCTCCCACACACCCCCAGGCACCCCACAGAGCCCGGCCCACTCTCCCCCAGCCCACCCAGGGGTCCCTGAAACCTCCTGCCAGTCCCTTCCCAGCCCCTGCAGGGATCCCACCCAGCCCCTCCTGGCCCCTTTAGGACCCTCCAACCTCCCTCCCATCACCCCCAGCACCCCCCAAACTCCCTCCCAGTCGCCCCCAGTTGCCCCCGGGGCTGGGGGGGCCGGGCCGTACCCCAGTGCCGGCTGAGGGGGTGCTCCAGGCTGACGTGCTCCACCTGGCAGCTGTAGGTGACCCCGCGCCGGGGGGGGATTTCCAGCAGCACCAGCACCTGGTAGCTCCAGTCCCCGGTGGGGACCACGTCGGTGGAAAACACGTCCTCTGGCAGCTCCTGCCCATCCTGGAACCACCTCACCTGCACCGGCGCAGGGTAGAAATCCATCACAGAGCAGAGCAGGCGGCCGGGGCCGGGCTGGGAGCTCGACGGCACCAGCGAGATGGACACACTGGGGGGCACTGGGAGGGACAGGGGAGACACTGGGCTGAGCTGGGGGGCACTGGCAGGGACGGGGGAGACACTGGGCTGAGCTGGGGGGCACTGGGAGGGAGGGCAAAGGGCTTGGAGGACATTGGTAGGGACTGGGATGGCACTGGGAGGGACTGGGATGGCAGTGGGAGGGACTGGAAATAGAGTGGGGGAGAAGGGGCTGGGCTGGGGGGGGCACTGGGGAGAGAGTTGGGAGATGTGGGAGTGAAGTGAGAACGACTGGGAATGGACTGAGAGGGTCTGGGAGTGAAGTGAGATTGACTGGGAGTGACTGGTATGGACTGGGAAGGAAGCGCTCGGGACTGGGAGGCTGAGTGGTGGGGAGGGAAGTCTTTGGTTTGGGTCTGCCTGGCAACTGGAGCGTCATCAGAGAGACGCGCTGGGATTGGCTGAGGGGCGGGAGCTCGGTGGCCCCAGAGGGGTGGAGACGCGGGGGGGGCACTGGGAGAGACTGGGATGGACTGGGATCGACTGGGATGGAGTGGGAGGGGGCAAAAGGCCAAGGGACGGGCACAGGGAGGGCTGAGGGGTCTCAGGTGATTCCCAGGGAGGGTTTGAGGGGCTCCAGGGTCATTTCCGGGGCAGGGCCCGAGGGGACCCTCTCTGCCCCAGGCTCGCCTCTGCGGTTCACCAGGAGTTTGGTGGATAATTCGTAGTTGTGCCGGCAGAACCTTTCCATCTCAGACCATCTGAGCTCCCGCCATTCCGGGAGGTAGTTCCATTCCCTGGCAACCTTCTCCCCAAACAGGGTGTCCTCCACATAGGTCCCCAAATCGATCTTGAGCTGGGCATACTGCTCCCGGTTGTAGATGTACCTCTTCACGAGCCTCACCCACTCGGTGCCGTTGATGAAGTGACACTCGGACTTTGTCATTAGCTGGAACACCCCTGTGTGTGCAGGACACGGGTCAGGGGGTGCCCCGTCCCCCCATCATCCCCCAGCCCCCCACAGCAGGCTGGGAGCTCAGGGGGCCACCCCGGACCCCCTTCCCCACCCCACTCTGCCCCACGGACGCCCCAGCACCGGCTCTTGGCTGGGGGGGAACCCCCCCATCAGCCCCCCGGAGATGGACAGGGGGGTTGGGGACCCTCCCACTGCAGATTCGACCCCCCAGAGCCCCAGGGAACCGCTCCAGGGCTCAAGGGACACCCAGGGACCCCCAGGGCACCCCTCTGCCTGCTCTCCCACACCCTTTTGCCCCCCTCTCCCACCCCTGTCCCACCTGCCCCACAATCCCCAGACCCCCTGACCTTACTTTAGGGCTCCCACCCCCCTCCCACTCAGTCCGAGCCTTCCGACCCCCCTCGTCCTCACATTTTTGGGGCTCCCACCCCCTCTTTTCTTCTTTTCTTCCCCTCTTTCCCACCCCCCCGCTCACCCGACAGCTCCTCGCCCGCAGCCGGGGGGGCTCCCAGCACCACCAGCACCGCCAGCACGGCCCCAGCTCCCCGCACACGCTCCATGCCCAGCGCCGGACAGCTGCTGACAGCCCAAAACCAGCCGGGCGGCGCCGTTTGGGGGATTTGGGGCGCGCTGGGCTTGGCTGAGGGCGCAGTTGGGGCCCTTTTTTCGAGGCGTCTTCCCGGCGACTGATGAGTCATCAGCGCGGCGCGCTGGGATTGGGCGCGGGCGGCGTGGGCGCTTTGGGATTGGCTGAGGGCCGTTGGGGGCCCCCGCGGCAGCCCCGGGGCTGGGGGGTTCGGGGGGTCCGTGGGCTGCGGGGGAGGGGGGAGCTCAGGGCCCACCAAAAATGCCCAGCCAGGGCTCCCAAAGCTCAGGGAAACCCCAAAACCGCCCATCCCGGGCTCCCGGAGCTCCCACGGGTCCCCAAAATGAGTTGAGGGCGTTCTCTGACTGGCTGAGCTCGGGGAGGGCTCCGTTCCGGACGGGTCTGCCCGGCAGCTGATGACGCGCCAGCAGCGCTCGCTCCCATTGGCTGCTGCTGCTGATCGTGCCCGGGCCTTGGGGGGTCCAAGGTGGGTTTGGGGGTTCCAGGATTGCTGGGGTTGGGGTTTGGAGTGTCGTGGATAGGTGGCAATGAGGGTCTGGGATGCCGGGTGTGCCCAATAACCCTCTGTTCATGAGATTTTGGGAGCCTGGGAGTGTTTGAACCCCCTGTTCTCAGGAGTTTTAGGGTCTGGGAGTGTCCTAACCCCTCCATTCTAAAATTTTGGGATCTGGGTGTGCCCAAACCCTTCTGTTTTCACAATTTTGGGGCCCTGGGAGTACCTAAACTTCTCTTTTCCAGGATTTTTTTTGGATCTGGGTGATCTCAAACCCCCCTGTTCGTAGGGGTTCAGGAGGCTGACATTTGTCCAAATCCCCTTTTCCTAGTATTTTGAGGGTCTGAGAGTGCCCAAAACCCACTGTTCCCAGGATTTTGATGGAGTCTGGGAATGTCCAAACCTTCTTTTCCAATATTTTGTGCTCTGGGAGTGCCCAAAACCCCTGCCCTTCAGATTTTTAGTGTCTAGGAGAGCCCATACCCCCATGTTACCAAGATTTTTTAGGTCCTAATGTTCCCAAACCCCCTGTTCCAGTTATTCAGACACTGATGGTGCCCAAACTCCTCTTTTCCAAGATTTGAGGAGCTCGGAGTGCACAAACTCCCCTGTTCCCAGGAATTTTAATGT
This sequence comes from Manacus vitellinus, assembly GCF_001715985.3. Taxonomy (NCBI): domain Eukaryota; kingdom Metazoa; phylum Chordata; class Aves; order Passeriformes; family Pipridae; genus Manacus; species Manacus vitellinus. The sequence goes on from NW_021937754.1 coordinate 9,881, forward strand.
CTGAGAGTGCCCAAATCCCCCGTTCCTGGGATTTTCAGAGCCCCCTCAATGCCTCAAATAACCAGGACTGCAGAGAACTGGGAAGCTTTACTGGGAACACTGGGAGCAGCCGGCTGGGCTGCGAAGAAAAGCAGAGAAGGGGGGACACACGACCCCCCCAAACTCAGCGTGGGGCTGGACTGGAAGGTCCCGGCTGGGCCCAAGGCCACGGGGAGGGGCTGCGGCCGCCGGCGGCTCAGGAGCTCTGTGGGGAGAGAAAAGGGGGTGAGAGCGGGCAGGGGGGGCCCAGAGGCTGTGGGAGAGCAAGGGGGGGGCCACGACCCCCATTTGGGGGACCCCCCTTTACCTTCTCCCGCAGGTGGAAGCCGAGCCCCAGCGCCAGGAAGACCAAGCCCAAGACGAAGCCCCCGACCCCCACCAGGATCTTGCTGTGGACGGTGTCCGGTGGCATCTCTGGGGGGAGCCGGGGGGGTCAGCACCCCCAAAACCTCCTCCCACGCACCCCCCGGCACCCCACAGAGCCCGGCCCGCTCTCCCCCAGCCCACCCGGGGGTCCCTCCAACCTCCTGCCAGTCCCTTCCCAGCCCCTGCAGGGATCCCACCAAGCCCCTCCCAGCCCCTTTAGGACCCTCCCACCCCCCTCCCATCACCCCCAGCACCCACCAAACTCCCTCCCAGTTGCCCCCAGTTTCCCCCTTTCCCCCCCGGCCCCCCTGCCAGTGTGCCCCCGGTGCTGGGGGGGCCGGGCCGTACCCCAGTGCCGGCTGAGGGGGTGCTCCAGGCTGACGTGCTCCACCTGGCAGCTGTAGGTGACCCCGCGCCGGGGGGGGATTTCCAGCAGCACCAGCACCTGGCAGCTCCAGTCCCCGTTGGGGACCACGTCGGTGGCCACCACGTGCTCCGGCAGCTCCTGTCTGTAGGGAATTGGCTATAGAACAGGGCTTGCCTAGGCTGTGAGAAAATCTGAGTTAGCAAGGTTACAGTGCCCTTGTACCCTGTTAGCTGGCTGGTAAACAGGACATTGTGATTAGCAAAACAAAAAGCAACTGAGTACCACCTGTGTCAACAAAGAAATGAGTATAAGAGGTGAGATCAACATTTAAGCAGAACCAATAATGAGCTTAGCTTTTGCAATATGTATGAACTAATTATAAAGCATATATTAAGCTGTTAGCAATGATCAATAAACAAAGCTTGCTGATTCTCATATTGAGCGTCTCATTAGTCCCTCGCCACGACAAATGGCGCCGAACAAGGGACTAAGTTGAATCTGCAGTCCCCGAAGCTTGAACAGGGGGCAAGTTAAATCTGCAGCCCCAGGGGCTAAGTTAAATCTGCAGCCCCAGGGGCTAAGTTAAATCTGTAAGCCCCAAGGGACTAAGTTGAATCTGCGGTCCCCGAAACCTGAACAGGGATAAAGTTAAATCTGCATCCCCCGAAGCCACGGTCTGACGCAGTAGCCGGTCGGTCTTGCAGCAGCACAAGAGGCAAAAGAGCTGGACTCCGTGCCCCAGGCGACCTCACAGAAGGGTCCTGGCCGACAACACCGCCGATGTCTTGTAAAGGGCTGCAAAGTGTGCTGAAGATTTATAGGTATGGAAAGACAAGCGGTGCTTTCATTACTCCAGTGCTTTTTAGAAAAGCGGGGACTTAAGGGTATAGCTTTGAAAAAAGAATTACCAAGATTGCTTACGACGAGGGTTGCTAAAAGTTTTTTTGTGGACCCTAATACAGTTTTTGATGAAAGAGAATGGAGACGTTATGAGGTTAAGTTGTGGGAGGTTGACGCAGAGACGGAGCTCAGTGTAACATGACAGAAGTGGAGAAACTGCCAGGCCAGCCAGACAAGACGCCTGGACAGGTGAGCCACTGAGAACAAAAGGGATCTAATGTTGCATCTATATGGAAGTCTATCCTGCTTAAAAAAGGAAGAAAAATTAGACAAACTGGCTTTGTGGCAGATGCTGCTTTCATGTAAGGGCCAGGGATATGAAGCGAACACTGTAACTGCCTTTACTATCTCTACTTGGAAAGAACTTAGTGATAAGCTCTTTACTGCTGCCTCTAAGGGAGAAAAAGTTGCTGCTTCCCTCCTTACAACTTGGCGATTGTTATCTGGAACAGTAAAAGACATTAAAGCACAGTCTGAGGGCATTAGAATGCTACTAGATACCATCATACGGAGAAATCGTGTAAAAAGGGAGTCGAGCGGAGTTGAAGGGAGCCAGAGCGGGACAGGAAATCACGGATCGGGGCCGGGGACAACCGAGCGGCCCCGCCAACATGAACGCGGTGCAACATCTCGGCAGTGCATATCCAGGACGATCGGAGACGACGGCTGCGGCGTGAAAGTACTGCTGATGGACCAGAGATGAACTTTACGAACACTATGACTGAGTTCCACCTGAAGACATTTCCAGCTTTTCATCTGAACTGTGCTGCGGGACTGCGCTGTGCATTTGTGGCTGTGTTCACGGCGCTGGGTGCTCACACCGCCGTGCTGAGTGAACCCGTGCCGGCGCCGGGTCTGTCCGCCTGTGGCGGGTGCCTGCGGGGCGGCGCCGGCAGCGGGGCAGGGCGGTGGTCGCGGCTCCTGCGTGGCCTCCGGCTCGGAGCACCCGATCTCGCCAGACCGGGGCCGGGATGATCAAATTTATATCGACCCTCGACCCCCAACCTCCCATTACAGCGCTATCTCCAGACTACGCTCGAGCGCTCCCAGATGCCGCAGAGCCGGGGCCCGTGATATCGCTCGGAGCGCTCCCGATGCCGCAGGGCCGGGGCCTGGTGATAATCGCTCGGAGCGCTCCCGATGCCGCAGAGCCGGGTCCGGTGATATCGCTCGGGAGCGCTCCCGGATGCCGCAGAAGCCGGGCGGTGATATCGCTCGGAGATGGTGCGCGGCGCCGCTCCGGGCGGTGCGCCCAGCGCGCGTGCACCGCCGGCGGCCCCGGCGCGGGCGGCGGGGGGGGCTCTGTGTCCCCCGCACTGCTGACACAGCCATGGCCGGGGGGTGTGCGTTCCCCTTCCTCTTTACAGAGAGCTGTTTTCTCCTGGGTGCCAGCTCCTCTTCCTAGAGCGCGAGTATATGACGGTAGGCAAAGCTTTGGGGGGTGCAGATGGGGAAGGGGTTTTAAAGCTGTTTCTCTTTTTTCCCCCAAATTAACCAAATCACCCCCTCTCTGAAACTGTCTGCAGCTGTTTGCTCTCCCTCTCCTATGTTTTTGTCTTTCTTAAAGTCAGACCCTGTGATTAAGTTCCTTCTGCTGATCTCTCTGGGTGAGCCCGGCCCCTCCTTCCCCTCCTTCGTCCTTCGGCACCAAGGAGCGTGGGGGAGGTAAAGACGGTAAAACACAGAAAAAAGGGAATAGAGAAAAACAACTTAAAATTAACAATATCCCAACTTATAAATCAAATAAGATTGCATTGTTTTTACAGCAATAGGTGTCACGCATGCAGCGTGCTCATGGCATTCTCAAACGTTTTCTCCAAAAACAGAAAGGGAGACTGACGAAAAATCCTTTGAAGCAAGATTAGAAATAACGGAACATCCGTGCTTAGCTTTTTGCATATTACAGAAGGTTATTAAGAATTTCCTATAGCTTGCTATTTTGCTTCTCTTACATGAAATTTGGCTGTTTCCCCCAAGGGCAGGGTGCAGGTAGAAGATCTGGAGACGGAACGATGAGACAGAAGGGGATATAGTCTTGCCCCCTGCAAAAGTAGTTTTATTGCCTTTATGATAGAATATCATTGCTCTATGAGAAGAGTTGAAGATTTCCAAGATAATATTCTGTTCTTTCCTGCTGTATCTGTCTTTTACATAGAGAGTTATGCAGGATTTGCAGATTGCTGATGGTAGCTATGCCATAAATTTCCTTTGAATTATGAAACCGATAAGAAGTGCACAACCAATGACTACTTGAAAATGTGTGTGAATGATGGATGTCTGAGGTGGCCACCTAAGAGTGTGTGAAAAAAGATTGTGTGAAAGAGAAAAGCTACATGAATGTGTGACTGTGTAAACTTAAAAATACCTTCTGCCAGTGTCAAGATTTTAGAGATGTGTAACATGATTCTGTTGAACCATAGTGACTCCTTATTCTGAATGGTAAATGAATTCTTCAAATTCCCACCATGAGTGACGAGGCTTTGGTTATTTCTGGACTAGCCCTGTCCGGCTAGCTGTTTGATCTGAACTGAGGTTGAATAAGGGGTTCTTACATAAATTTGGTGTTCTATTTCTGCCTTGTTTCAGAAATTTGTGAAGGTTAAGTCTCAGGTGGAGTTTTTCCACTGCTGTTGTTCCTTAGCTGTGTAGTCTGCGCAGGAGATCACCAGTTTTAAAGCGAGTAGAAACCATAAGCCAGCAAACATTGGTGCAGACTGCAAGGTTGGCAGAGCCCGAAGCAAGGTACACCACTGTGCATCCAGGTGCCCGGGAACCATTCTTACAATTCGTGGAAAAGCTGCAAGACGCTGTAGAGAAACAAGTTTTGTGACAGATACAGAAGTTGCGAGTTACATAACTAGCTAGAGATAATGCAGGCTTGTGCCGGGGTGAGGTCCTTAGACCATCAAATAATTGCATTTGCATCTGCTATGGCAGTAGTGAGGGTCGTTTTGAGCTTTTCTGTGTTTCCCAGGATTTAAATCAGGAGTTGTCGATGTTGCTGCCTTGTTTGCTCAGCTCGTTGCAGGGGGGCCTTTAGGCTGTCAAGGCCATCCTGCGTGCCTTCTCAGAGACATCTGCAGTGTTGTGGATAGTGTGTCTTCAGGCCTCCTGGCTGGAGGCCAGAGCAGACCAGTTATGTTGATCAGTGTGACCAGAGCTGAAGTGTTGTTTTAAAGAGTCCTTATATATTGTCTTCAAAACCCCTCCCGTGCACCAGCTGGTAGCAATATTCATTGTAAAACGGCTAGTCTCTCCTCCTTAAAACATGCCCTACCCATTGCAGCTGTGTTCTCAGCAAAATAGCCTCACTAATTGTGATTACTCCTTGTTTCATACCAGACGTATTGCTTGCATAATTTGACTAGTGAATGTTTAGGGTTGTACGAAGGCAACCTGTACTCTTCATGATGCTCAAAGCTTGCTGTTAATTGTCCAAACAAACAAACGGACTTCTGTAGTCATTCCAAAAGTTAGGGTTGTGATACTAAGATGTACTGCTTGGAGTTTTCTTTTAGAACATACAGATCCTGTGTGACTTAAACAATGGCTCCTACCTACAGAACAGCTGTTGGCCCTGCAACAGCTTGTCAGAAGGCAGCTTGATGCTGATTACATTGAACCATCTCAGAATCCTTTAATTACCCCTGTGTTTGTGATAAAGAAAAAAAAAAAATCTGTGAAATGAAAACCTTTGCATGATCTCAGACAGGTTGGTGCAGTCATGGTTAGTAAGCATTGGCTTACTGACCCCTTCTGTGCTTTCTGCTGAATAACCCATTGTTATTATTGATTTGACAGGTTATCTTCTCACAATCCAGTTAGATCCCAGTGATAGAGAAAAGATGTGCATTTTTAGTTCCATCTATTATTCGTGCAGAACCTTATGAGTGTTACCCATAGAAAACCCTCTCCCATGGAATGAAAGGCTTTTCTATAATTTGTCAGTGGTTTATGTTTCCAATGCAATTTTCTGACTGTCTTTGTTGTCATTATATAGATGATATTTCTGCTAGCTGTAGCCACTGAGGATCAGCTGGGTGTGTTGGACGCTGAAACCAGAAAGAGTCTACAATTCTTTGGCCTAGTAGTTGCTCCTGACACGGTGCAGTGAAAAGTACCCTGGAAATATTTAGGGTTCATGTACACAAAAAGCAGTCATTTCTCAACCAGTTATGCCAAGTCTTAATTTTCAAGCGTTGTTTGTACTCTAAAGAACTCCTTTGCAGAGGATTGTTCCAGCAAGTTTCCTATGCTTTGATCCAGTGCAGTTTCATAGTTTTTCACCTCTTTTACAGTTTTGGGAAAAACACGCTGTGCTTGGCCAGAAGCCTCCTTTAAGCTGATGGTCTTGTGGTCCCTGTGGGAGCTGGGGACGAAACGCAGCGTGCAGGTGTGGACCTTGTCCTTCTCACAGTAGCATTCCAGCAGTTTACTGTACTGGGGGATTTCCTCTCAGCCAAAACCTGGGCACCACAGAGCCCCACCAGGACGTAGTTTTTTCTGAGTGTTCTTTGTGCTGTGCTTACTCAGGTGGGCTTGGCACAGGGAGGCCTTGCAGGTCAGGCAAGTCTTCATGGCTGGACGGGGGCCTGTGGGGTAAAGGCAGAGTGGGCACTGGGAAGGGCCCTGATGGCATATTTCTGTTCCTTCTGTATGCATGCACTCCTTGCAGAAGCTGTGACCGCACCCCAGGGACATGGGGTTCCTGTAAATGTCCAGGCAGATGGGGCATGTCAGTTCATCCTCCAGCCTGGCCTCAGCACCCACCTCGGCCATGTTGCCTGAGCCTCGTGACAGGGCTGAGAGCAAGGAGGAGGGCACTGGTGAGAAACTGAGAGCACAGCACACAGAAGCCTTCAGATGTTGATTTAGCTTAATTCATTCTATTGCTCGCTCAGTTGTTGTCTCTTGTCCGGATTGTCGTCGTGCTTGTGGTGTCTATTTTAGTACTAACCCTCGAGGTCTTACTCTGGCAAAAGATCCCCAAGAGTTAGATTTAATGGGATCACTGTCTGTACATAACACAAGTGGTAATGGGACTCAAACCTGTTTTATGTTGGGATTATTTCAATCTAGATTAAGTGTTTATCAAAGCCACAACTTGTCCAGCTGGCACAAACTGCCTAGCCTGTACACAAAAGAACTGTAGAGCCTGAGTGAAACAGTAGAACACACAAAGAAAGTAACAGTAACAACTAGTCCTATAGACTTGTAGCTTCAATCTATTTTTGGTTCTATGTCTGAATAAGTTTTAAGTTTTGTTAAAGAAAAGCCTACGATGGTTGTTGACAATTGTTGTAATTTTAGTAATAGTTCATATTGTTTTTTCTTGTATTGTTAAATGTGTAAGTGCTATAACAGAGAAAACATTGTTGGCCCAGAATAAAAAAACAGGGGTATTTGTAGGGAATTGGCTATAGAACACGGCTTGCCTAGGCCATGGGAACATCTTAGATAGCGAGGTTACAGAGCCCTTGTACCCTGTTAGCTGGCTGGCAAACAGGACATTGTGATTAGCAAAACAAAAAGGAGCTGAGTGCCACCTGTGTCAACAAAGAAATGAGTGAGAGGTGAGATCAACATTTAAGCAGAACCAATAATGAGCTTAGCTTTTCCAATATGTATGAACTAATTATAAAGCATATATTAAGCTGTTAGCAATGATCAATAAACAAAGCTTGCTGATTCTCATATTGAGGGTCTCATTCTTCCCTCGTCTGACAGGGTCCAACATCTCCTGCCTTGGCCTGGCCCCACCTCAGGGTTCCTTTGGTTCCATGAGGCCCCCATGTCCCAAAGGCCCCTGGATTCCAGGAATTCCACAGTGTCACAAGGTTCCTTTTTTTCCATATGGCCCTGCAGTGTCCCAGTTGTGCCTTGATTCCAGGAGTATCCAAATTCTCCCGGGGTTCCTTTGGTCTCAGGAGGTCCCGCAGTGTCCCAGCGGCCCCTTCATTCCAGGCAGGCCCAGGGAGACGAAGCCAAAGACGGAGCCCCGACCCCGTCAGCATCTTGGGGGGTGGGGGGGCAGGACCCGGGAAACGGCTGGGAAGGGACTGGGATGGACTGGGATGGACTGTGATGGACTGGGACAGACTGGGATGGACTGGGACACCAGGATACACCGGGACCAGGACTGGGACCCAGCAGGACCCCCCGGGAGCAGGATCTGAGCACACTGGGACCCTCCAGGACCAGAACTGGGGCAACAGGGATCATACTGGGAGCAACTGGGACCACACTGAGGGCTACTGGGAGCAACTGGAGGCCACATAGGATATAGTGGGAGTGCCTTGGAGTCACTGGGATCATACTGGTGGAAACTGGAATGTTACTGGGGCATCTGGGAGTGACTGGGAAGGACTAGGAGCATGCTGAGGGCTCTACTGGGATATCCTGGGAGTGTCTGCAACCATGGTGGGGGTGACTGGGACCATACTGGGAGTGACTGGGACTACGTGAAGGGGAATTAGGACCAGGCTGGGGGCAACTGGAAGGAACTGTGAGTGACTGGATCTACAGTAGAAGCAACTGGGATTGACTGGGACTGTCAGGAGGGAGGACTGGGATCATACTTGGAGTGACTGGATCTGTGCTAGGGGCAACTGGGAGCAACTGGGACCATGAGGGGGACAACTGGGATCATCCTGGGATCACGGTGGGAGAAGCTTGGCCCATGGTGGGAGCAACTGAGACCACACTGAGGGTGACTGGGGTCATCCTGGGATCATACCAGGAGTGAGTGGGATCATGCAGGAGGTGATTGGGATCATACTGGGAGCAACTGGGAGTGCACTGGGGATGACTGGAAGTGGCTGTGAGCAACTGGGATCATGCTGGAAGCTTCTGGGGGCAACTGGGAATGAGTGGGACCACATGGAGGAAACTGGGAGCAACTGGGAGAGACCAGGAGTGACTGGGATCATCCTGGGACTGACTGGGCGCTGAATCCGAAAAATCGGTCCGAGAAACTGCTCAGAGACTTTTTTATCTTTAAGCAGCAAGGGATTTGTTTATTCAACGTTGGGAGCAAGCCAGCTGGCGCTGGACAAACTTGCTCGAAGGCTTCACACAAAATCAGCATTTTTATCCAATCTTCAGCTGTGATTAAATGCATATTCAAGTGATTACAACATCTATCGATGCATATTAATAACAGGCGGAGTAGAGGTGGAGCTCAGGCGGGGCTTGGGGCGGTGTTTCTCTTGACCCTCAATCCTGAGGGTACTTCCACTCTTCCTCCATGGCTCTGGGGGCTTCAACTCATCTTCCTCAGCTTGACCTTCCTTCTCTTCCATTGGTCTTGACCCGCTCACTGAAGCTTGGAAAAAGCCCTGGCTCCCGGCCTATTCCTCCTATTCCAATGTCTCCCTGATCCTGCTGTCTCTCTAATTTATCCCCTCGAGGCCTAGGACATGTTCCTGTACTATTCTCTGAAGCTTTGCTCCAGTCAGTAGAACAGAACGAGCACAGATGCTCTTGGATGTTGGTAGCTTGTTAGCAGGCCCCAATTTCTTAGTTAACTCTTTTGGGCCTGGCCTCCTGTTTCCCCAGGGACACAGCCCGGGCCTGGCTGTTCCCATTCCCATTCCACGGGTTTGCATTCCTGTTACAGGTGTTCCCATTCCATTCTAGTTGTTCCCATCCCATTCCAGGTGTCCACATTCCCATTCCAGGTGTTCCCATTCCCATTCGATGTGTTCCAATTCCCTTTCCAGGTGTTCCATCCCATTCTAGGTGTCTCCATTCCCATTCCTATTGTCCCTCCTCCCATTCCTGGTGTTCCCATCCCACTTCTGTTTTCCCCATTCCCACTTCTTGGGGTTCCCATTCCCATTCCAGGTGTCTCCATTCCCATTCCTATTGTCTCCATTCCCATTCCAGGTGTTCCCATCCCACCTCTGTTTTCCCTATTCCCATTCCAGGTGTCTCCATTCCCATTCCAGGTGTTCCCATTCCCATTCCTGGTGTCCCCAGTCTGCTCCCAATGTTCCCATTCCCATTCCAGGTGTTCCCATTCCAATCCCAGGTGTTCCCATTCCCATTCCTGGTGTCCCCATTTCCATTCCTGGTGTTCCCATTCCAGGTGTCTCCATTCCCATTCCAGGTGTCCCCATTCCCATTCCAGGTGTCCCCATTTCCATTCCAGGTGTTCCCATTCCTGGTGTTCCCCATTCCAGGTGTTCCCATTCCAGGTGTCTCCATTCCCATTCCAGGTGTCTCCATTCCCATTCCAGGTGTCCCCATTTCCATTCCAGGTGTTCCCATTCCCATTCCAAGTGTTCCCATTCCAGGTGTCTTCATTCCCATTTTAGGTATTCCTATTCCCATTCCAGAGTTTCCCATTCCCATTCCAGGTGTTCCCATTCCCATTCCTGGTGTTCCCATTTCCATTCCTGGTGTTCCCATCCCATTGCTATTGTCCCCATCCCATTCCTGATGTCCCCATTCCCATTCCAGGCATTGTCATTTCCATTCCAGGTGTTCCATCCCATTCTAGGTGTCACCGCTGTCATTTCCCCTGCTGGTTTACCTTTAAACCAGCACACCAGGGCTGTGCCCAACGGGGGTCCCTGTGGATCATCCAACGCGGGTCCTCCCATGGCTGATGGAGTTGGAGCAGCGGCCGAAGCTCTTCCCGCAGTCGGGGCACTCGGGGCTTCTCTTACCGGTGGGGCCGTTGGTGGGAGGTCAAGGCAGAGCTGTCCCTGAAGCTCTTCCCACACTCCCCACACTTGTGAGGCCTCTCCCTGATGTGGATGCGAAGGTGGGTGTAGAGGGTGGAGCTGTCCTACATTCCCTACACATGTAGGGCCGTTCCCCAGTGTGGATGTGCTGGTGGCTGAGCAGCTTGGTGCTTGTGCTGAAGCTCTTCCCACATTCCAAGCACTTGTAGGGCCATTCCCTGGTGTGGATGCAACGGTGTTTGCAAAGGCTGGAGCTGTCCCTGAAGCTCTTCCCACATTCCGCACACGTGTAGGGCCGTTCCCACTGTGGATCATCTGGTGTCGGAGCAGGTGGGAGTTCCGTTTGAAGCTCTTCCCACATTCCCGACACGTGTAGGGCCGTTCCCCACTGTGGATCATCTGGTGTCGGAGCAGGTGGGAGCTCCGTTTGAAGCTCTTCCCACACTCCTCACACATGTAGGGCTGTTCCCCACTGTGGATGCGACGGTGGGTGCGGAGGGTGGAGCGGTCACTGAACCTCTTCCCACACTCCCCACACGTGTAGGGCCGTTCCCCAGTGTGGATGTGCTGGTGCCTCAGGAGGTGGGTGCTAATCCTGAAGCTCTTCCCACAATCCAAACATCTGAAGGGTTTCTCCCTGCTGGGAGGCTGCTCAGGGACCACCAGCTCGCAGCTCCGCCTCAAGCTCCGGCCGCCTTCCCGGCACACGCTGGCTCTTTCCTCCTCACAGCCCCCTGGGCTGGCTTTGGAGCCCCTCCTGCGGGGGCATCTCCGGCCCTTTTCCTCCCCGCTGCCTTCCTGCGCCGGGGAGCCCTTCAAAACGGCCTCTCCCACCAGGCTCTGCCGGGGGGATTTGTCCTCCGCGCTCTCCGGCCTCACCTCGGGGCCTGGGGCAGGAAGCAACAAGGACACGCAGGGGATTTGCCTCCGGCCCACAGGGAAGCCCAAGGACATCCCCCCAACTCCGGCCCCGGCAGGACGGCCACAAAAGACAAAAGACCCACCCAAAGGGGCACTGACTTCCTCCTCACCTGCCTGGGGGGCCCAAGGCATCTTCCTCTTCCTTGCAGCCTCCTCCTCCATCTGCCCAAGCTTTGGGAAGCAGAAATCCTGATGGGGGGGGAAAACAAGGGGTGAGCGCATTGCCTTGGGTGTTCCTCCTGCCCAAGTCCAGCTCTAGGACTCACCAGGCATCTTGTGTCCATAAAAACTCCCAAAACATCAAGATTTAGACCAGACAAACAGAAAACATCAACATCTGGGAAAAAAAAATCCCAAAACTCCCCACAAATTTGCAAAAGATCAAGAGTCAGCAAAAAAAATACTCCAAAATATGAACATTCAGTTCAAAAAAACACTCCCAGAAGTTCCCCCTCTCTGGTCTCTGCACATTTACCTTCAGGGGGTCTCCCCTCTCTGGGCTGCTGGGGGTCCCGCTTAGGGATGCCGGGGCTTTTGGGGGTCCCAGGGGTCCCTTCTCCCCTCACTCTCTGCTTCAGGGGGCCGGGTTCCCAGACATTCCCCCTCTCCGCCTTCTCCACTTTCTTGGCCCGGGGATCCCAGGGGTCCCCACTGCCCAGGCTCCCCCTTCTCCGGGACCCCCCTTGCAGCCTCCCGGGGCTCCTCCCTCTCCCTGCTCCCCCCTCCAGCCTGCCGGGGGTCCCCCAGCTCCGCCATCGCCCCGCTCCGCTCTCCACACTCCGGGGCTCCCGCCCTTCCTCCCCCCAGCCCCGGCTCTCCCGAGGGCTCCCCAAACCCGCTGCCTCGGCTCCCTCCGGCTCCCCCGGACCAGCCCCCCCCGCCCACACCGGCCTCACAATGGAGCCGCCGGGGCCTCACCCACCAACACCAACCCCCAACAAGGGGGGGACCCGCAGCCCCCCGACCACCCACGGGGCTCTGCCCACAACCCACCCCGACACCGCCCCAAAACACCCCCCGGGGACCCCCAGCAGCCCCCCGGCACACAGCCCCGCACAAGGGCCGCCTGTGCCCGAGCCAACAAAACGCCCCCACAGCCGGGGGGACACCAGAGGCTGCCCCGGGGCAACGAGAGCAGGGAGCGGATCGGGCCCCGCACACGTGGCCGGGCTCTTGGCTCAGCCGGCCGGGATCGGCAACCAACAGCACGGCCCCGACCGCCGGCTCGGCACAGCGAGCCCGGGGGTGTCCCCTCTCCAGGGCCCCCCTCTCCACAGATCAACGCATGGGGACACCAAGGGACCCCCAAGGGAACCCCTTGCCCGCTCTCCCACCTCCCCTTAGCCCCCCTCGCCCACCCCTTGCCCACCGGCCCCCCAAACCCCGGCTCCCCCCAGCTCCCTTTGGGGCTCACCCACCGCCCCCCGCGCTCCCTTTGGGGGTCCTACCCCCCGTTTCCCTCCTTTCCCCCCTTTCCCATCGGCTCGTCCCCCTTCCCCGCTCACCCCAGAGCTCCGCCCGCGGCCGCAGCGATGCAGCAGGAGAAGGAGGGGCGGCAGGAAGGGCAGGGAGAAAGGCGGAGCGGGAACGGGAACAGGGTCGTCCCCCCCGCCCCATCTCGCGGGGGATCGGGAAGGGGGAGCTTGTCCCAAATATCTTGGTGGGGGTTTTGGTGTTTGTTTCTTTTTTGGAAGGGGGGGGTGTAGGGGGAGAATGTTTGGATCTTACAGGACTCCAAAGCTGAGCCGCAAATGCCCCTTAGGGGGATTTTGGGGGTCCCCGGTGGGTGTTTTGGGGCGGTGGCGGGATGGGTTGGCGGCAGAGCCACGGAAGTTCAAGAAGGGGCAGTGCCGGATTCTGCCCCTGGGATGGGGCAACCCCAGATGTGGGGACAGAGTGGGAATGAGAGGCTGGAGAGCAGTGCTGGGAAAGGGCCCTGGGGGTCCTGGGGGTGCCCACTTGGCCAGGAGTCAGCAGTGCCCTGGCAGCCAGGAGGGACAACCCTGTCCTGGGGGCATCAGGCCCAGCATGGCCGGGCCAGGGAGGGGATTGTCCCGCTCTGCTCTGCCCTGGGGCGGCCTCACCTCAATAGTGGGGCACTCTGGGGGGACACAATGGAAGGAAGAGATTGAGCCAGTCGAGATTGTCCAAAGGAGGCCACCAGGATGGGGAAGGCTCTGCAGGGGAAGCCTTAGGAGGGGCAGCTCAGGGCACTTGGGGTGTTCAGCTGCACAAGAGGAGACTGAGGGGAGACCTCATGGCAGTTCCAACTTCCTCAGGAGGGGCAGAGGAGGGGTAGGCCCTGAGCTCTGCTCTGGGGGGACCAGGGACAGCCCCCAGGGAATGGCCTGGAGTTGTGTCAGGGCAGGCTCAGCTTGGATGTTAGAAAGAGATTCTTCCTCCCCAGGGTGGTTGGCACTGAACAGGCTCCCCAGGGCAGTGGGCACAGCACCAAAGCTGACAGAGCTCCAGGACAGTTTGGATGATCCTCTGGGGCACAGGCTGTGACTCTTGGGGATGGGCCTGGGCAGGGCTCAGGGTTGGACTTGATGATCCCTCTGGGGTCCCTTCCAACCCGCACATTCTTTCATTCTGGGATTCTGTAACACCCCACCTTTGCCTGCTTTGCTGCTTCTGTGAACCACGAGTTCCTCCCTTCATTGTTTCTTTCCTTTCCTTGGCTGTTTTCTCTCCATTGCAGTTGGTTACACAGATATTTTCTAGGGCACATTCTGGACAACCACTTCTGGTTCAGTTCTGTCTCAGAGCCCAAGATCAGCCTTATGGAGCCAAAGGAACCCTGGGACACTGCGGAACCCCATGGGATCAAGGGACCATCGTGACACTGCAGGACCTCATGGAATTAAAGGAACCCAGAGGCCACTGTGGTGCCTCATGGAACAAAGTTGCCAGTGTGACATGTGGGGCCTCATGGAATCAAAGGAGCCCTGAGACCTTTGGTACCCTCATGGAATCCAGTGGCCTTTGTGACCCTGTGGAACCTCATGGAATCAAAGGGCCACTGTGACACTGCAAAACCTCATGGAACCAAGGGGCCATTCCAGAATCACAGAGTCAACGAGGTGGGAAAAGACCTCTGAGATCATGGAGTCCAAGCCATGACCCAACCCCACCCTGTCAACTAGACCATGGCCCTGAGAGCCACATCCAGTCTTTTCTGAAACACCTCCAGGGACGGTGACTCCACCCCCTCCCTGGGCAGCCCATTCCAACACCCAGTCACCCCTTCTGGGAAGAACTTGAGCCTCCTGTCTGACCTAAACCTCCCCTGGTGCAGCTTTAGGCTGTGCCCTCTTGTCCCACTGCTGGTTGCCTGGGAGAAGAGACCGACCCCCCCGGGTCCCCCCTCCTGTCAGGGAGTTGTAGAGAGTGAGAAGGTCCCCCCTGAGCCTCCTTCTGCCCAGGCTCAGCAAGCCCAGCTCCCTCAGCTGCTCCTCACAGCACTTGTGCTCCAGAGCCTTCAGCAGCCCCAGTGCCCTTCTCCAGACACGCTCCAGCACCTCAACATCTTCCCCAAAGTGAGGGGCCCAGAACTGGGCACAGCACTCGAGGTGTGGCCTCAGCAGGGAGAGCCCAGGGGCAGAATCCCTGCCCTGAAGGCAGCTCCCTGCAATCAGCTCTGCTGCAGCCCTGCAGGGCCCTTCTGCTCCTTGTCCTGCAGCTCCACCATTCCCTGCTCCCTGCAGCCCTGGCTCCCTCAGCCTTCCCCTGCCCAGCCAGACCCCCTTGTCTGGCAGCAAGAGAGCAGCCCTGGGCAGCCCAGGGATTGTCTGTGGCCCAGAGCTGTCTGCCACAGCCTCCAGCATCTCCTGGCTTGCCTGTGCCCAGCCCTGCTGCCCTGCCAGAAGATCCCACGGTGTTCCCACTTGCAATGGAATGGGGGACCTGCTCCCAGGCTTTGCAGGCCCTTCTGTCCCTTCATCACCCACCTGATGATTCAACCAAGGCTCTGTGGGATGACTGTCAGTGTTCCTGAATCACGGGATGTGCCCACCCAAAGACATTTTCAGTGTCTCTGTCCTGCCTTGAGATCAGCTTCTCCTCCAGCACAGCCCCTCAGGGGCTGCAGAGACCCCCCCGACAGCAAAGGCCTCTCCTGCCAGGGCTGCAGAGACCAACCCAGCCTTTCCCTGGCCTGGGGGGAAGCGTTTCCCCTTTCTGTGCTGTCCCATTGCCATCTGCCCCTCCAGCACGTCTCTGCTCCAGCCCAGCACTTGCACACATCGGCTCCGGGCACTCGGTGCTGCTGCTGGGAACCAGATCATTTCCTGATTCTTTTAAATGAATGATGTTCATTAACTTGTTAGTTAATTGCTTTAGTGAATCATAACCAGAATATTCATCCTAAACAGTGGGTTAGTCTTAAGTCACTATTGGCCAGCACTTGGCAAAGTTTGTCATCACCTGCTCTTGTGGGAACAGGCTTGGGAAAATTATTGCAACTCTGAGTTTTGCTAAACTAGCCCTGATCTGCTTCAGTGAACAAAGCCTGGGGAGAGAGGTGGATTGCTGAAACTGGACACAAGGAATGCAGAATTTACAGACCACAAGGACATTGTGCAGGAACTAGAAGATAAAGAAGAGGTTAACAAAGGCCATACAATAGGTGTTGGAAACTCCCTGCCTGGGAAAAGGATAATAAAAAGCCTGAAAAATGGGGACTAATTAGGGTGAGAAGTGAGAAGTCAATAACCAATAGAGGACAGAATGCTAAATACTGAAGAGGATGATGTAAGTTAGAACTGATGCCCTTTAAATTCTTTCTTTGTTAAACACATATAAATAAGTGAAAAGGCTGGGGGGGCAGGGAGGGCTGGAGTTATCCCCCCCACACCCCCGGGCCAGAAGAAAGTGGTGTCTGACTGGCTGATACAAAAAGACAGAGTTGGAGGGTTTCATTTGTCCCATTTGTGGCTGCAACAGGAAGAGCAAAGTCTTCTCCTCTGGAAATGTTTCTTCCCTCAGGGTGTCTGGTGCACATTCCAGTGGGCACACAGGGGAATGCTGGGCTGGAATGGGTTTGTTTCCAGGTGACCTGCACAGTATCCCCTGGCACAGGGGTGGCCACGAGGCAGGGACCAAAGGGCAGGGAGGCCCTGCCCCGTGGCCAGAGCACAGGAGACACCGACTCTGAGCTCATCAGCAGCAGAGTAAAGACTTCATCCCAAAATTCTCACTGCTCCCTCCAGTAATGCAGGAAAGCCATTGTTGGAAATGGGGGGCTCTTTTGGATTAGTTTCCTAAAAGACTTCAAGCTTCAAATCCTCTTTAAAAGTGGTCAGGAACAAGGGTCTCAGCCTTTTTGGGAATGTGACAGACCAAGGGAACACAAAGGGTTGAGGAAACACCCATTTTGCAGGACAGAGATGATGCCCAAAGCTCAGAGGTGGGCTCCTGAAAGTTGGTGCCATTAACTGCCCTTGGGAAGGAAAGCCCCCAGCCCCAGTGTTTCAGGGGCAGGTGACAGGGTGCCCAGGGCAGGCAAAGGCCAGCAACAGGTTCCTGTGCTGACCCCTTTTGGGTGGGAGCAATCCCTGACAGTCAGGCTGGCAGGTGGCATCCAAGCTTTGGAGGTGGCTCCTGGGGGGGATGACAGTCCCTTCCCTTGGGAAGGACAGCACCCAGCCCCAGTGCTGGGGGGCAGAGGAAAGGTTTCCCAGGGCAGGCAAAGGCCAGCAGCAGCTTTCTGTCCTGGCCCTTTTGGCATGGCAGCAATCCCCAGACATATCCAATTCGGGAAGTGCTATCCAAATTTTGGAGCTGGGCTCCTGGAAATGATGGCAGTCCATGTTTTTTCCAAGGAGAGCATTTGGCCCCCATGCTGGCAGTGCAAGTGACTGAGTGCTGAGGGTGTTGCCAAATGCTCTGACATTGTTGGGATCAATCAAACCCTCTAACACCGTGGGTTTAGTGTGACAAAGCAAGGCATTACTTTCTTTGCTGGCTGTGCATGTGGCCAACAACAATGCTGCCTTCACACAGACAGCAGTACATCACTTTTGCACCCATTTACGCTTTTTTGACGAAGCAATTAATGTTCATTGGTACCAAATGGCATCATTTCATTGTTCCATTTCATTCATTAGTATTTTAGCCACTCTTGCTCAGTACTCTCTTGTTGCTTATGCTAATTAGTTCATGCTTTCGGTCTTTTGAACACCTTTTTCTCAGGTGGGGATTTTCCCCCACAAATGCTGAGCCTTTGCTCATCTTCCTCCTTACCTGCTGCTTTCTGCAGAAGGCCCTTGTTTCCAGATATCAGGTTCAAGAACACATCTTTCTCTCCCAGGCTTTGTTCACTGAAGCTTATCAAGGGTAACTCTCACAAAACTGACAGTTCTAGGGCTTTTCCCAAGCTGTGTTCTCTCCAAAGCAGCTTGTGAGGAATTTTTGCTGTGTGCTGGCTAAAGGTGATTTATGGCCTAACACCCCCTCTGTGATTAATGGAAACAACGAATCCAAAGGCAAAGTGGGCCCACTGAAAGATTAGGAAAGGTCTCTAATTTCCAGGAAGGGCCCCGTGCTGCCACCAGACCCTTGGCTGTGGCTCCTTGGGGCGAGTCTGTGATTCCCCCCGAAACTGGGGCTAAAAGGTTCCCCTTTGCAATGGTGCCCGTCTGTGCCTGGTGCATTGGGAGAGGCCTGTGCCGAGGGCAGAGCTGGAGAGCCCCTGTGCTGCTCCAGGCCTGCAGAGCTGCCTCTCTGCCTGCAGCCCTTGCCAGCTGGGAGCGGGCAGGCCTGCGGGCTCCCTGCCTGCTCTCCAGCCTCTCCCGGGCCTCGGGCGCTCCAGCCCCGGCCCACTGGGGCTCCGCTGGCCTCGCTCCGTGGGGCCCGTGTCTCCTGCCCCTGGGCAGCCCCAGCCCACCCCGCTGGGCCATGGGCTGGCTTTGCCCACAGCCGGGAGCTTGGAGAGCCTGGGGGGAAAGCTTCTGCCAGGGGGGTCCTTCCCAGGCCTCCCGTCAAACCAGGCGGGGTCTCTCCTGAGAGCAGGAATTCTCCCTTGCTCGGCAATTTTCCAGGGGCCTTTACAGTGGAAGTTTCTGGCAGGGGAGTTACAAAATCAGGAAGTTTCTGAATGCTTTTCAGTTGGGGTGGTTGTCACATAAGTGTCCAGGTTTTGGAGAAGAGATGCTGAACAAGGACCCTCTGTATCCAGCTGTAAATACTCTGCTCAACAGACAAGGTCAAGTAAAGTTCAAGCTCCAAACAAGCACCAGAGACCACCAAGAGGCCACCAGAAGGCCCCCAGTGACCAAATAAGGACTTTGGAAGGACTTCAGAAGGACCTCTCTGAGCTAATTCCCATGGGTGTGATCTTTCTGAGGGAAGGAGTGAATATGTAAGACATTTGCTGGATGTGTAAAATTGTGAGTAAATCTCAGCTGCCCTGGGGGAGAACGGGGCACACTCATGGTTGGGGGGAAGATCCTCCCATGGGTGAGGGGCTGATAACAGAGAATGGCTGCCCACTATTGCTCCCAAATTGAGCCTTGGGGGTTTCTTTTCTGCCCATTTACCGTCCCACCATGAGGAGACAAGTGCCCCTTGCAGCCCTGGGCCCTCACTGCCTCCTTGTCCCTGCTCAGCAGCCTGGGAGGTTGTCACAGGTTTACTTGTTCAAAAAAACCCAGGCAGGGAATCTTTCTTTGCCCTGCATTGCTGTAAGGGGGGATGTTGAACGGGGGAGGGGAGATTTTGCCTTGGGTGATTGACCCACACAAAAGAACCAACCAGCACATCCACATTCCAGGCTGAAGACCCTCCAATAGCTGTGGGGGGGGTGAGGAGCTTTTTATTTTACTCTCTCCTCAGAAATGGGAGGCACTACCTGGAGGATGCCACTTGCCCCTGCATGGTCCCAGTTGCTCCCAGTATGATCCCACTAGGAGTCCAGTCACCCCCAATGATTCCAGTAAATTCCAGACACTTCCAGGGGATTCAATGAATCCACTTTGATCCCAGTCATCCCCAGTATGGCTGCAGTCCCTCTCACATACTCCCAGTATTATTGCAGTCACTCACAGTACAATCCCAGTATAAACCCAGCAGGGGCCCGGCTGCTCCCAGTACGATCCCAGTTGCCCCCAGTGTGGTTGCTCCGGGATGGATCAGGAATAGGGGCACCTTTGTGCCCCCTCCCCCCCTTGTGTCACCCTGCTCTGGGGGAGCTTTGGGGGGACATCTGCACCCCAACACGGCATCCAACGCATCCCAAAGTGTGCTGGGACCCCCTTAAACCACCCCACAGCCCCCAAGGAACTCCCAAACTCACTCAGAGCCCACCTAGGACGCCACCTAACCCCCTTTGGAGGGGACATTTATGGGCTCTGGTGTTACTGGGAGCCACCCCCGCTGAAGGTGAGGAGGTCTCGGGTGAGAGGGGGCGTTGGGAAGGGGGGGTCGGTGAGTCAGAGGGGATAAAAGGGGTGGTGGGACCCCAAACTGAGTGGGAGGGGAGTGGGACCCCCCAAAAGTGGAGGGGGAGGGGGAATGAGGATTGGGGGCTGATGGGAAAGGGGAGGGAGAGGTCAGAAGAGTGGGGAAAAGGGGAGGGGGGGACCCCCAAACTGAGCATGAGGGGGCTGGGGATTGGGGGAATGATGTGTAAGGGGTGGGAGAGGGGGGAAAAAGTGGGGGTTGGGACCCCAAAAGTGATCCTGGGCTGCCACGACCCGCGGGGCAAAGGAATGGGGACGCGGCACTGCCAAAAGGGTTCGGGACACAGCAGAGGTCCCGTGAAGCAATGCCGATTTTATTGGGGGTAACAGTAACTTATATAGGGCAGGTTCAAGGGTGGAGTTTGGACTAGGGAGGAGCATAAGACTGACAGCTCAGGGATGAACGTGATTGGGTAACCGGGCAAGGGGGGGAGGAGTTTTGATGTAACCGGGGGAACGGGCCAATGGCAGCTCTCCCTGCACTGCAGCACTTAGTGGCCAATCAGGCGCAGGGGAGCGGGAAAACAGGGGAAAACTGTGAGGGGATGAGGGAGACAATATGGTGGATAATTAGAAAACAACAACTGGGGTACAGACAACAGTATAACAGTACAATAATAAACCGGGGACAACTGGGGGTAACTGGGGATGAACTGTCCAATCCAGGGTGATGTCATATCCAGTATAATAAGGTAAAGTCCAGTGGAGTAATATCCATTCAGGTGTAGAATGTCTCATTCTGGGTTGTAAATTCTGCACCATGCTTGAAATTGTTCCCACTCAGCTTTATGTTCTCCAACACTGGGCAGGCTGGGAATTGCGTGGAACCATGGAAAACCCCTTGTCAGAGAGAAAATTGGGTGACCCGAGTCCTGGATGCTTTTAAGAAAGAGATCTGAACATTTCTTGAAGATTGGAGAGGGGGGTGACTTTTTTATTCTTGACCTTTCCAGTTCTCCATTTGGGGGCAGGATGTCCTCTGGGCCAATGTTTTGCTCCCTTTGCAGTGAGTGCAGCCTCAGAGGGCTGAGCCCTCTCTGGCTGGGCTTGGCCTCTCCTGCAGAGACTCAGGCCTGGCTGGGCTGCCCCAGGCAGACGCTGCAGGAAGAAGAGCTCAGGCCGCCTGGGTCTGGTGTCCCTGGGGCTCAGCCTGTGCCCCATTGCTGGGCAGGGGCTGAGCCCCACCTCTGCCTGGGGGCCTTGGCCAAAGGGCTGCCAAGGAAGAGGCCCAGGAGCCTTGGGGCCTGCCCAGCTTTCCTCCTCCCTGGGGGCTCTCAGTCCTCCCCTGACACCGGGTGGGCCCAAGGCCTTGCTGGCTTCGGGCTCACGGCCCGCCGGCACCATCCCAGCGGCCTGACCCCCCTCCTTCCCCTCTCTCCAGCCTCTCCTGCCTTTTCTGGCAAGGGGCCATCCAAGGCAAACCCCGGTTCTCAGCAATGGCACCTGTGGCACGGCTGCAAGGCTCCAGTGGGCCAGGCAAGAGCAGGAGCACCGAGAGCCTGAGGAGCCAGGAGATGCCCTGGCTGGGCATGGTGCTGCTGCGGGACGAGCTGACACCTCTGCACAGTCTCTGCCCGTCCCTGCCAGCCGACTTCTGCCCAGGCTCTGGGCACGGGGACGCAGCACTGACCCTTTTCAGCCCCCGCGCTGTTCCACAGAGGCTGTGATGTCACAAGGCCCTTGCCTGGCAGCCAGCAGATGGGCAAGGCAAGGCAAGGACGGAGCCTCTGAGCCACCAGCACGCTGTCCCCAAAGGCTGGGGTGGCACAGAAGCCCAGAGTCCCTGAGCTTGGCAGAGACTTGGGAGATCAACCGGCGTCCAGCCTACGCCCCATCCCCAGCACGTCAAGCAGAGCACGGCACTCAGTGCCATGGCCAGTCTTTGCTTAAACACCTCCAGGGACGCTGACTCCACCACCTCCCTGGGCAGCCCATTTCAAGACCTAATCCCTCTTTCTCTCCAAAAAGTCCTGCTCCTGTCCCTGACAAACAGCCCCTGACAGGCAGGTCCTCATGTCCTCTTGTCCTATCACCTGTTGCCTCGGAGAAGGGGCTGACCCCCACCTGGCTTCAGCCTCCTGTCAGGAAGTTGTGGACAGGGAGAAGGTCAGCCCCGAGCCTCCTCTTCTCCAGGTTGGAGAAGCCCAGCTCCCTCAGCTGCTCCTCACAGGCCATGCACTGCAGACCCTTGCCCAGCTCCATTGCCCTGCTCTCCACCCACTGCAGCCCCTCAAGGTTCTCCCTGAATTGAGGGGCCCAGAGCTGGACACGGCACTCCAGGGGTGGCCTCACCAGTGCCCAGTCCAGCAGAAGAATCCCTGCCCTGCTCCTGCTGCCACACTCTTTCTGATCCAGGCCAGCCTGCCCTTGGCCTTCTTGCCCACCCGGGCACCCGCTGGCTCAGGTTCAGCCTCTGTCCACCAGCACCCCCAGGGCCTCTCCCACGGGGACCCTTTGCAGCTCCTCTGCCCCTGGCCTGGAGCTGCAGGGGGTTCTTGTGGCCAGAGGCCCCAAAGGCACCAAAGGCACTCTTGAACCTCATGCCCACGGGCTCGGCCCAGAGGTCCAGCCTGTCCAGGTCCCTCTGCACAGCCTTCCTACCCTCCAGCACATCCACACTGCAAGCCAGCTTGGGGTCCTCTGCCAATTTGCTCCTGGAAGACTCAATGCCCTCCTGCAGATCCCCATGAAAAATGTGCAACAGGACTGGGCCTGTTACCCAACAAGTTCTAGTGCTTGACAAAGGAGCCCACCCAGCAGTGGGGAGAAACTGCTGGCAGGAGATTGAATGGGGGCAAGAGACAATGGATGATGGACAAGTTCTGGGCCATGACCATTTGTTAGAAAAACAAAGGAAAATTTAAGGCCTGCCATATTTCAGTGGTCAGAGACCTGGCAGAGAAATCTATTTTTGAGACCTGGACACCAAGAAGGCAGAATTTCTAAACTACAAAGTCCCTTAGAGAAACCAGAGACAGAGACAAAACTAACACAGACAGTTACTGAGGCTCTCTTTATCCAGGGAAAATACAAGAAAAGGATAGAAACTGTGGACTAAGCATCATGCAAAGTGAGAAATCCAGAGCCAATAGAAGAGAGAATAAGAATTCCTGCAGAGAACTGGTAAGCAAATGGACAGGAATTCCTTTGTCTGCTAAAATGTAGAAAGAGTTAAAAGTTTTGAGAACTGATGTACAGGTGTTAGAGAGCAATTCCTGTGTCCCTTCAGGGCTGAATGAAGTAGGGTCACCTCTGGAACCCAACCAACTGCTCAGAGATTTTATTCCCCGGCTTTCACTGACGGTTTCTGGGGACCCAGATGAGACAAAGCAGCGCTGACAGGGCAGAGCAGAGGAATCGTTGGCCCTGCAGCGTGTACCAAAGGAGTTTTGGGGAGATCTTCCAATTCCCTGGTCTGGAGAGTTCACCACGCCTTCTTTTCTGGGAAAAAGGACAGGCCATGAATTTTGGGTACTTGATTTTAAGGCCTTTTGCCACCGGAAGTGGAAAGCGGCCGTTTGGAATCCCACCCGACGAGTGGCAGAATCTGTAGAAGGTCAAGGCGAGTCCAGTCAATTTGCAGAGCTCAAAGCCGTCCAATTGGCCCTGGACATTGCTGAACGAGAAGGATGGCCAAGGCTCTACCTCTACCCAGACTCGTGGATGATAGCCAATGCCCTATGGGGATGGTTAGACCGATGGAAGAAGATGAACTGGAGGCGTGGAGGAAAACCCATCTGGGCTGCTGACTTGTGGCAGGACATCGCTGCCAGAGCAAAGAGTCTGAATGTGAGAGTCCACCATGTAGATGCCCAGGTGTCCAAGAAGCGAGCTAATGAAGAACATAATAACAACAGAGAAGCGGACCGAGCTGCACAGATAGGAGTGTCACAAGTAGACGTAGACTGGCAGCAGAAAGGAGAGTTGTTTCTAGCTCGATGGGCCCATGATGCTTCCTGTCATCAGGGCCGAGATGCCACCCATAGATGGGCACGAGACCGAGGGGTGGATTTAACCATGGATATCATTTCTGAAGTTATCCATGATTGTGAGACTTGTGCCGCTGTTAAGCAGGCGAAAAGACTGAAGCCCCTGTGGTATGGTGGACGGTGGGATAAGTATAAGTATGGAGAGGCATGGCAGGTTGATTATATCAAACTGCCACAGACCCGCCAAGGTAAGTGCTATGTACTTACCATGGTGGAAGCAGCAACAGGATGGTTAGAGACTTTTTCAGTGCCCCACGCAACGGCCCGGAATACCATTCTGGGCCTTGAAAAGCAAGTCCTGTGGAGACACGGGACCCCAGAACGTATTGAGTCGGACAACGGGACTCATTTCAAAAATGAATTAGTCACCACTTGGGCGAGGGAACATGGTATCGAATGGGTGTACCACATTCCTTATCATGCACCAGCTGCTGGGAAGGTTGAGAGATATAACGGACTGTTGAAGACAACTCTAAAGTCACTAGGTGAGGGGACTTATAAAAACTGGGACAAGAACTTAACCAAGGCTACCTGGCTAGTTAACACCAGGGGTTCTGTCAATCGAGCTGGCCCCGCACAAGCAGAATCCCTTCACATTGTTGATGGAGATAAAGTTCCAGCAATCCATTTGAGGGGAATGCTAGGGAAAGCTGTTTGGGTTACCCCTGCCTCAGGCCAAGACAAACCCATTCGTGGGATTGTCTTTGCTCAAGGGCCAGGAAATACGTGGTGGATAATGAGGAAGGATGGATTCATCCAGTGTGTGCCTCAAGGAAATTTAGCCTTGGGGAAAAACTGATTGTATGTCCTGAGTTGTGTTTTCACAGGAAGCCAGTCACCAGATGAGAGAGAGAGAGACCTGAACTAAGCTGGTGCTGGTATCCAGTGATGAGACAGTCCAGTGATGAAACAGCCATAAATCAGAACTGTAATTGTGACTGAGGAGACCAAAGATCTGGACTGAACTGAACTGACATCGGTATTGATTTTCCAACGACGAGACAACTGCGCTGAAAGACCAACAAGGACTATATATATCTATATATGTATATGTGTATCTATACGCGCGGGATGTAGGCGAACGTGAGATATAGGTGTTACGTAAAAATAGCATGGAATAAGGGGTGGAGAATGGGGTGGTTTGGGCTAGGCCTTCCTTGGTGACCAGTTTGTAACCAAGGAAGGGTCCAGATTTACCCAGTATTCCCTACGATTTTTACGTAAACCAGATTATAAGAAGAAAGGAGGAGAGGCCTTCGCTCTCTTTCCTTCCGGCGGCTTGGAGGTGCAGGTTCCCTGCTGTTGATCTGCCGTGCTGGGGAGCGAGGCCTGGTTAGGCCTTGTCGACCTTGGGAGACAGAGGTTGCCGGTGATCGTTCCGGAGCGACCCTCAGTTGTCCCAGGAGAGTAGTGAGCTATTTCTTTGCTAACTCTTTTAGTGGATAGATATTGGGCTGCTAATTGGGATATTTATATATATATATAATATTTTGGTTTTGTTCCTTTTCCCTTCCCCCTTCCCTTTCCCTTATTTTAATTGTATATAAGTGTAAATATATTTATATATCTCACTTTGGTTGTCTCTCTCTCGTTTCGGGTTTTCTTAGGTTTTTTTTTTCTCCCTCTTCTCCCTGAGGTTTGGGGGGGGAACTCTGGTGGTAAGGTTTGGAGACTTGGCAGGGAGCCAGGTTCAAACCATATCAGTAAGATTGGGCCATAATTACAGGACACCTGTAAAATCTGGGCTTTGGGAAAGGTTGGGGAGGGTTGGGAAAGGTGTTCAAAGGGTGGTTTTACCTGAGGTGTTAAACATGAGAGTGGGTCTGTCTTCCCGATTCCCAAGAGAAGAGATCCCAGAAAGCTCCCCTGCAGGTTGTGTTTTAAGGAACAGGAGAAGAGACCGAGGGTAAGGGGTTTCTTTCCTGGAGGGAAGGGCTGTCGTTCACTTGCAGGAGCCCTGCGCTGAAATTGCCAGTCTGACTGCCCAAACTGAACACAGCTGAAGATTCCTGCCAGACAGAAAGGGCCAGGACAGAAAGCTCTTGCTGCCCATGGAGTGCCCAGGGTGGCCCCCCAACTGCATGTGAAACCCGAAGGTTCCAGGCTTTCTTTCCTGGGGGAAAGGCCGTGACATCCCAAAGAGTCCCGTGGCAGACAGGTGGGGCTGCACTGTGGGGGTGTGAGGTGTTGGTTCTTTGGTTTCCAGGGGCTATTCCAGAATGGAGAGGACAGGCTGTGACATCACAAAGGCGCCCATGGCACAGGGGTTGGGCTGCACCAGGGGCTGTGAGACATTGGTTTTTTGGTTTCCAGCAGCCTTTCTGGAATGGAGGGGATAGGCCGTGACATCACAAGAGGGCCCATGGCACAAAGGTGGGGCTTCACTTTGGGGTTGTAGGGCATTGGTTCTTTGGTTGCCAGGGCCCATTCCAGAATGGAGAGGACAGGCTGTGACACCACAAAGGAGCCCTTGGCACATGGATGGGGTTGAACTGTCACATGGTGGGGGCTTGGTTCTTTGGTTTCCAGAGGCCATTCCAGAATGGAGAGGATAGGCCAGAATGGATAGGACAACAAAAGGGCCCAAAGCACATGGGTTGGTCTGCACTATGGTGTGGGGTGTTGGTTCTTTGGTTGCCAGGGCCTATTCTGGAATGGAGAGGACAGGCTGTGACAAGAAGTGCCTGTCAGAACTGCAAAGACGGACGCACAAGAATCTTCTGTGGGCATATTCTCTGCTCTGCCCTGCACACCTTTGTGCTGGGGTCAAAACTCAGCCTCTCTGCTTCCCTCTCCTGAGGGACTTGTTCTTAGACATCCCTTTCCCCTCCCGGCAATTCCCAAGCCTGTACCCGGCTCTCATCCCCTCTCTGGCTCAGAGCCCTTTCACTGGGATGGAGTTGTGATGATATTTTTGGTCTGTGTTTGGCCTTAGCCACCTGTAGTAGTTTATAGTTCTCCCTGCCAAGTTCACTGATAAAACACTAAATTTGTCCTTGGAGGGAGAACTTCTGTATAAACTGTTTTAATTGGTCTCCTGTGATTGGCTAATGGCTCGTCAAGGGCATTTGGAGGAGAAAGTGATGATGAGGTGAGGAAGGCTTGCCCCCAGACTCAATTGGGAAAGACCCCCAGGACTCACTGCGCCTGCCTGGGGGGATTTCCAAAGTGCTCACCCATGCACAGGAGGGGGGCACTGACATAACCAAGGGGGTGGGATTGGGAACCCCTGACAGGGCAGTGCTGGCCACACCTCCCCGGGCAGGTGTGCTCAATGAACTGTATAAAAGCAGACACGTTTTCCGTGCTGGGGGCCGGCTCTACACGAAGGACCAAGTTGCTTTTAGCGGGGCCGCCTGCTGGAGTGGGAGCCTGCCAGCCCCTCGGAACACGCAGCTGCTGCAGAGAGGCTTTAGAGGTGGTCAGAGTGGGTGAGACTCTCTTATAGGTGACACCTGGGTGAGTAGGGTGTTGTGCCTTCCTTTTAGGATCTTTTTGTTCACTTTTCTCCTTCCTAAGCCCTTTCTTGAGTGCCAATGTTTTCACTGTTAGCCACCTTTGGTAATAAATAGTTACTTTCTTAAGTAGCAACGGTGTCTAGTTTTTCACCTTCCAGTATCTCTCGGACCTTTTCCCTCCCTGATACACCGCATGTGCCTAAACCACCTTTCTCCAGGATTTTGTAGTTCTGAGAGTGTCCAAACCCCCCTGTTCCCAGGATTTTTAATATCTGAGAGTATCCAAACCCCCCTGTTCCCAGGATTTCTGCGGTCTCGGAGTGTCCAAATCCCTCTTTTGTGATATTTCGGGGTCAGGGAGTGTCCAAACCCTCCTGTTCCCAGGATTTTTGAAGCCTCCCCACTTCTCCCCAGTCACCAGGAGTGCAGAGAACTGGGAAGCTTCACTGTGTGTGGGGAGCTGGGGCCGTGCTGGGGGTCCTGGTGGTGCTGGGAGCCCCCCTGGCTGCGGGCAAGGAGCTGTGGGGTGAGCAGGGGGACGGTGGGAAAGGGGGAAAAGGGGAGGAAAGAGGGGCTGATGTCCCACATCCTCCTTTTCCCCACCTTTCTGACCTCTCCCACCCCTTTTCCATCATTCCCCACTCCTCAGCCCCGTCTCGCTCCCGTCCACTTTTGGGGGGTACCACTCCCCTCCCACTGAATTTGGGATTCCCAGCACCTCTGTTACGGGGTTTACGTGGGTCCTGGCACCTCTTGGGGTGCGCTGGGTGCCCTGTTGGGGTGCAGATGCCCCCACAAAACCCCCCCATTCCCGATCCATCCTGGGGCCGGTTCTGCCCCCCTCAAACTCTGCTCCCCCCGCGGTTTCCCCCTAAGTCACCCCCAGCCCCTTCTCTCCAGTGAGCAGGACTGCAGAGCACTGAGAAGCTTTACTGGGAACACTGGGAACAGCTGGGTGGGGTGAAAACAAAAGCAGGGAAGGGGGGGACAGGCGACCCCCCAAATGAGCGCAGGGTTTGGGGGGTCCGCGGCTGGGCCCGAGGCACGGGGGGGCTGCGGCCGCCGGCGGCTCAGGAGCTCTGTGGGGAGAGAAAAGGGGGTGAGAGCAAAGGGGCTGGGGGGGAAGAGAGGACCCAGAGGCTGTGGGAGAGCAAGGGGGGGGCCACGACCCCCATTTGGGGACCCCCCTTTACCTTCTCCCGCAGGTAGAAGCCGAGCCCCAGCGCCAGGAAGACCAAGCCCAAGACGAAACCCCCGACCCCCACCAGGATCTTGCTGCGGACGGTGTCCGGTGGCATCTCTGGGGGGAGTCGGGGGGTCAGCACCCCCAAAACCTCCTCCCACGCACCCCCCGGCACCCCACAGAGCCCGGCCCGCTCTCCCCCAGCCCACCCGGGGGTCCCTCCGACCTCCTGCCAGTCCCTTCCCAGCCCCTGCAGGGATCCCACCCAGCCCCTCTCAGACCCTTTAGGACCCTCCAACGCCCCTCCCATCACCCCCAGCACCCACCAAACTCCCTCCCAGTCACCCCCAGTTGCCCCCCCGGTGCTGGGGGGGCCGGGCCGTACCCCAGTGCCGGCTGAGGGGGTGCTCCAGGCTGACGTGCTCCACCTGGCAGCTGTAGGTGACCCCGTGCCGGGGGGGGATTTCCAGCAGCACCAGCACCTGGTAGGTCCAGTCCCCGTTGGGGACCACGTCGGTGGTAAACACGTCCTCTGGCAGCTCCTGCCCATCCTGGAAACACCTCACCTGCACCGGCGCAGGGTAGAAATCCATCACGGAGCAGAGCAGGCGGCCGGGGCCGGGCTGGGAGCTCGACGGCACCAGCGAGATGGACACGCTGGGGGGCACTGGGAGGGACAGGGGAGACACTGGGCTGAGCTGGGGGGCACTGGGAGGGAGGGCAAAGGGCTTGGAGGACATTGGTAGGGACTGGGATGGCAGTGGGAGGGACTGGGATGGCAGTGGGAGGGACTGGAAATAGAGTGGGGGAGAAGGGGCTGGGCTGGGGGGGGCACTGGGGAGAGAGTTGGGAGATGTGGGAGTGAAGTGAGAACGACTGGGAATGGATTGGGTGGGTCTGGGAGTGAAGTGAGATTGACTGGGAATGACTGGTCTGGACTGGGAAGGAAGCGCTCGGGACTGGGAGGCTGAGTAGTGGTGAGGGAAGTCTTTGGTTTGGGTCTGCCTGGCAACTGGAGCGTCATCAGAGAGACGCGCTGGGATTGGCTGAGGGGTGGGAGCTCGGTGGCCCCAGAGGGGTGGAGACGCGGGGGGGCACTGGGAGAGACTGGGATGGACTGGGATCGACTGGGATGGAGTGGGAGGGGGCAAAAGGCCAAGGGACGGGCACAGGGAGGGCTGAGGGGTCTCAGGTGATTCCGAGGGAGGGTTTGATGGGCTCCAGGGTCATTTCCGGGGCAGGGCCCGAGGGGACCCGTTCTGCCCCAGGCTCACCTCTGCGGTTCACCAGGAGTTTGGTGGATAATTCGTAGTTGTGCCGGCAGAACCTTTCCATCTCAGACCATCTGAGCTCCCGCCATTCCGGGAGGTAGTTCCATTCCCTGGCAACCTTCTCCCCAAACAGGGTGTCCTCCACATAGGTCCCCAAATCGATCTCGAGCTGGGCATACTGCTCCCGGTTGTAGATGTACCTCTTCACGAGCCTCACCTGCTCGGTGCCGTTGATGAAGTGACACTCGGACTTTGTCATTAGCTGGAACACCCCTGTGTGCGCAGGACACGGGTCAGGGGGTGCCCCGTCCCCCCATCATCCCCCAGCCCCCCACAGCAGGCTGGGAGCTCAGGGAGCCACCCCGGACCCTCCTTTCCCACCCCTCTCTGCCCCACGGACGCCCCAGCACCGGCTCTTGGCTGGGGGGGAACCCCCCCATCAGCCCCCCGGGGATGGACAGGGGGGTTGGGGACCCTCCCACTGCAGATTCGACCCCCCAGAGCCCCAGGGAACCGCTCCAGGGCTCAAGGGACACCCAGGGACCCCCAGGGCACCCCTCTGCCTGCTCTCCCACACCCTTTTGCCCCCCTCTCCCACCCCTGTCCCACCTGCCCCACAATCCCCAGACCCCCTGACCTTACTTTAGGGCTCCCACCCCCCTCCCACTCAGTCCGAGCCTTCCGACCCCCCTCGTCCTCACATTTTTGGGGCTCCCACCCCCTCTTTTCTTCTTTTCTTCCCCTCTTTCCCACCCCCCCGCTCACCCGACAGCTCCTCGCCCGCAGCCGGGGGGGCTCCCAGCACCACCAGCACCGCCAGCACGGCCCCAGCTCCCCGCACACGCTCCATGCCCAGCGCCGGACAGCTGCTGACAGCCCAAAACCAGCCGGGCGGCGCCGTTTGGGGGATTTGGGGCGCGCTGGGCTTGGCTGAGGGCGCAGTTGGGGCCCTTTTTTCGAGGCGTCTTCCCGGCGACTGATGAGTCATCAGCGCGGCGCGCTGGGATTGGGCGCGGGCGGCGTGGGCGCTTTGGGATTGGCTGAGGGCCGTTGGGGGCCCCCGCGGCAGCCCCGGGGCTGGGGGGTTCGGGGGGTCCGTGGGCTGCGGGGGAGGGGGGAGCTCAGGGCCCACCAAAAATGCCCAGCCAGGGCTCCCAAAGCTCAGGGAACCCCCAAAACCGCCCATCCCTGGCTCCCGGAGCTCCCACGGGTCCCCAAAATGAGTTGAGGGCGTTCTCTGACTGGCTGAGCTCGGGGAGGGCTCCGTTCCGGACGGGTCTGCCCGGCAGCTGATGACGCGCCAACAGCGCTCGCTCCCATTGGCTGCTGCTGCTGATCCTGCCCGGGCCTTGGGGGGTCCAAGGTGGGTTTTGGGGGTTCCAGGATTGCTGGGGTTGGGGTTTGGAGTGTCGTGGATAGGTGGCAATGAGGGTCTGGGATGCCGGGTGTGCCCAATAACCCTGTGTTCATGAGATTTTGGAAGTGTGGGAGTGTTTGAACCCCCTGTTCTCAGGAGTTTTAGGGTCTGGGAGTGTCCTAACCCCTCTATTCTAAAATTTTGGCATCTGGGTGTGCCCAAACCCTTCTGTTTTCACAATTTTGGGACCCTGGGAGTACCTAAACTTCTCTTTTCCAGGATTTTTTTTGGATCTGGGAGAGCTCAAACCCCTCTGTTCATAGGGGTTCAGGAGGCTGACATTTGTCCAAACCCCCTTTTCCTAGTATTTTGAGGGTCTGAGAATGCCCAAAACCCACTGTTCCCAGGATTTTGATGGAGTCTGGGAGTGTCCAAACCTTCTTTTCCAATATTTTGTGCTCTGGGAGTACCCAAAACCCCTGCCCCTCGGATTTTTAGGGTCTAGGAGAGCCCATACCCCCATGTTACCAAGATTTTTGAGGTCCTAATGTTTCCAACCCCCCAGTTCCCTTGTTTTTCAGACACTGATGGTGCCCAAACTCCTCTTTTCCAAGATTTGAGGAGCTTGGAGTGCCCAAATCCCCTGTTCCTGGGATTTTCAGAGCCCCCTCAATGCCTCAAATAACCAGGACTGCAGAGCACTGGGAATGTTTACTGGGAACACTGGGAGCAGCCGGCTGGGGTGAGAACAAAAGCAGGGAAGGGGGGACAGACGACCCCCCAAACTCAGCGTGGGGATGCACTGGGGGGTCCCGGCTGGGCCCGAGGCCACGGGGAGGGGCTGCGGCCGCCAGCGGCTCAGGAGCTCTGTGGGGAGAGAAAAGGGGGTGAGAACAGTGGGGTTGGGGGGACAGGGGGGGCCCACAAGCTCTGGGAAAGGTGGGGACACGACCCCCATTTGGGGACCCCCCTTTACCTTCTCCCGCAGGTAGAAGCCGAGCCCCAGCGCCAGGAAGACCAAGCCCAAGACGAAGCCCCCGACCCCCACCAGGATCTTGCTGCGGACGGTGTCCGGTGGCATCTCTGGGGGGAGCCGGGGGGGTCAGCACCCCCAAAACCTCCTCCCACGCACCACCCGGCACCCCACAGAGCCCGGCCCGCTCTCCCCCAGCCCACCCGGGGGTCCCTCCAACCTTCTGCCAGTCCCTTCCCAGCCCCTGTAGGGGATCCCACCAAGCCCCTCCCAGACCCTTTAGGACCCTCCAACCCCCTCCCATCATCCCCAGCACCCACCAAACTCCCTCCCAGTCGCCCCCAGTCGCCCCCCCGGTGCTGGGGGGGCCGGGCCGTACCCCAGTGCCGGCTGAGGGGGTGCTCCAGGCTGACGTGCTCCACCTGGCAGCTGTAGGTGACCCCGCGCTGGGGGGGGATTTCCAGCAGCACCAGCACCTGGTAGGTCCAGTCCCCGTTGGGGACCACGTCGGTGGCCACCACGTGCTCCGGCAGCTCCTGCCCATCCTGGAACCACCTCACCTGCACCGGCGCAGGGTAGAAATCCATCCCGGAGCAGAGCAGGCGGCCGGGGCCGGGCTGGGAGCTCGACGGCACCAGCGAGATGGACACGCTGGGGGGCACTGGGAGGGACGGGGGAGACACTGGGCTGAGCTGGGGGGCACTGGGAGGGAGGGCAGAGGGCTTGGAGGACATTGGGAGGGACTGGGATGGCAGTGGGAGAGAGTGGGAATCGAGTGGGGGAGAAGGGGCTGGGCTGGGGGGGCACTGGGGAGAGAGTTGGGAGATGTGGGAGTGAAGTGAGAACGACTGGGAATGGACTGAGAGGGTCTGGGAGTGGAGGGAGAGGGTCTGGGAGTGACTGGTATGGACTGGGAAGGAAGCGCTCGGGACTGGGAGGCTGAGTGGTGGTGAGGGAACTCTTTGGTTTGGGTCTGCCTGGCAACTGAAGCGTCATCAGAGAGACGCGCTGGGATTGGCTGAGGGGCGGGAGCTCGGTGGCCCCAGAGGGGTGGAGACGCGGGGGGGCACTGGGAGAGACTGGGATGGACTGGGATCGACTGGGATGGAGTGGGAGGGGGCAAAAGGCCAAGGGACGGGCACAGGGAGGGCTGAGGGGTCTGGAGTGATTCCTAGAGAGGGTTTGAGGGGCTCCAGGGTCATTCTCGGGGCAGGGTCCGAGGGGACCCGCTCTGCCCCACCCTCACCTCTCCTCTCCACGGCAGTCAGAGTGGACGCCTCGTAGTTGTGCCGGCAGTACCAGTCCACCGCAGACCGATCGTACTCCAGCCGTTCCTGGTCGCTGTTCCAGTACCTGGCCTGGATCTCCCCATCTGGGGTGTCCCCCACATAGACCCCCACATCGCTGTCGAAGTGGGCGTACTGCTCCCGGTTGTAGATGTACCTGTCCACGTTCCTGACCCGGTCGGTGCCGTTGATGAAGTAACACTCGGACTTTCTCATCTCCTGGAACACCCCTGTGTGTGCAGGACACGGGTCAGGGGGTGCCCCGTCCCCCCCATCATCCCCCAGCCCCCCCCAGCAGGGCTGGCAGCTCAGGGGACCACCCCGGATCCCCCCTTTCCCACCCCCCTCTGCCCCAGGACGCCCCAGCACCGGCTCTTGGCTGGGGGGGAACCCCCCATCAGCCCCCCGGGATGGACAGAGGGGTTGGGGACACCCCCCACTGCCGATCCCACCCCCCAGAGCCCCAGGGAACCGCTCCAGGGCTCAAGGGACACCCAGGGACCCCCATGGCACCCCTCTGCCTGCTCTCCCACACCCCCTTTGCCCCCTCTCCACCCCTTTCCCACCGCCCCTCAATCCCACCCCCCCAACCTCACTTTGGGGCTCCCACCCCCCTCCACTCACTCAAACTTCCAACCCCCTCCCACTCACTTTTGGGGCTCCCAACCCCTCTTCTCTCCCCTCTTTCCCCCCCTTTCCCACCTGACACCCTTCCCGCCCCCCCAACTCACCCGACAGCTCCTCGCCCACAGCCGGGGGGGCTCCCAGCACCACCAGCACCGCCAGCACGGCCCCAGCTCCCCGCACACGCTCCATGCCCAGCGCCGGACAGCTGCTGACAGCCCAAAACCAGCCGGGCGGGTCTTTTTTGGGGCTTTTTGGTCGCGCTCGGATTGGCTGAGGGCAAAGCCCGGCGCCGGTTTGGGGCCGTGTTGGAGCCTGGTCTTCCCGGCGACTGATGAGTCATCAGCGCGGCGCGCTGCGATTGGGCGCGGGCGGCGTGGGCGCTTTGGGATTGGCTGAGGGCCGTTGGGGGGCCCCGCGGCAGCCCCGGGGCTGGGGGGGTCCAACCCCGGGGTTTTCGGGGTTCCCGGATTGCTGGGGATGGGGTTTGGGGTGTCCTGGATACATTGGAAGCAGGTTTTGGGTGTTCGCGCGTGCCCAATAACCCCCCTGTTCCCGGGATTTTGTGGTTCTGAGAGTGCCCAAACCCCCCTGTTCTTACAATTTTGGGGACCTGGGAGTGCCCAGACCCGCCTGTTCTCACAGTGTTGGGGTTCGGGGAGTACCTAAACCTGTCTTTTCCAGGAGTTTTTGGGGCTGGGACAGGTCAAACCCCTGTGTTCCTGAGTTACTGGGAGGCTGCCATTGCCCAAAGCCACCTATTCTCAGGATTGTAGAGCTCTGAATGTGCCAAAACCACCTTTATCCAGAATTTTGGGGGGCTCAGAATGCCCAACCCCCCCTGTTCTTTGGAGTTTTAAGATCTGGAAGTGTCCTAAGCCCTCTATTCCAATATTTTGAGGTCTAGAAATGCCCCAAGAACTTTATTCCTGTGACTTTTCAGTTCTAGGAGAGGCTATACCCCTGTGTTCACAAGATTTTTGTGGTCTCAATGTTCCTGACCCCCCTGTTCCCATAATTTTGGGGGCCTGGCAGTGCCCAACCCTCCTGTTCTGACAATTTTAGGGGTCTAGGACTAAATAACACCCTCTTTTCCTGGATTGTGTGGTCCTGGGACAGCCCAATCCCTCCTCTTCCTGTATTACTGGGAGGCTGACACTGCCCAAACCTCCCTGTTCCCAGGATTTCTGGAGTCTCGGAGTGTCCACATCCCTCTTTTGTGATATTTCTTGGTCAGAGAGTGCCCAAACGCTCCAGTTCCCAGGATTTTCAGGGTCTGGGAATACAAAACCCCCCTGTTCCCAAAATTTTCAGAGCCCCCCCATCAGTACCCCCAACAACCAGGAGTGCAGAGCACTGAGAAGCTTTACTGGGAACACTGGGAACAGCTGGTTAGTGTGGGAAGAAATGGAGGGAAGGGGGGGACAGGCGACCCCCCCAAATGAGCGCAGGGTTTGGGGGGTCCCGGCTGGGCCCGAGGCCACGGGGAGGGGCTGCGGCCGCCGGCGGCTCAGGAGCTCTGTGGGGAGAGAAAAGGGGGTGAGAGCAAAGGGGCTGGGGGGGCAGGGGGGGCCCAGAGGCTGTGGGAGAGCAAGGGGGGGGACACGACCCCCATTTGGGGACCCCCCTTTACCTTCTCCCGCAGGTAGAAGCCGAGCCCCAGCGCCAGGAAGACCAAGCCCAAGACGAAGCCCCCGACCCCCACCAGGATCTTGCTGCGGACGGTGTCCGGTGGCATCTCTGGGGGGAGCCGGGGGGGTCAGCACCCCCAAAACCTCCTCCCACACACCCCCAGGCACCCCACAGAGCCCGGCCCACTCTCCCCCAGCCCACCCAGGGGTCCCTGAAACCTCCTGCCAGTCCCTTCCCAGCCCCTGCAGGGATCCCACCCAGCCCCTCCTGGCCCCTTTAGGACCCTCCAACCTCCCTCCCATCACCCCCAGCACCCCCCAAACTCCCTCCCAGTCGCCCCCAGTTGCCCCCGGGGCTGGGGGGGCCGGGCCGTACCCCAGTGCCGGCTGAGGGGGTGCTCCAGGCTGACGTGCTCCACCTGGCAGCTGTAGGTGACCCCGCGCCGGGGGGGGATTTCCAGCAGCACCAGCACCTGGTAGCTCCAGTCCCCGGTGGGGACCACGTCGGTGGAAAACACGTCCTCTGGCAGCTCCTGCCCATCCTGGAACCACCTCACCTGCACCGGCGCAGGGTAGAAATCCATCACAGAGCAGAGCAGGCGGCCGGGGCCGGGCTGGGAGCTCGACGGCACCAGCGAGATGGACACACTGGGGGGCACTGGGAGGGACAGGGGAGACACTGGGCTGAGCTGGGGGGCACTGGCAGGGACGGGGGAGACACTGGGCTGAGCTGGGGGGCACTGGGAGGGAGGGCAAAGGGCTTGGAGGACATTGGTAGGGACTGGGATGGCACTGGGAGGGACTGGGATGGCAGTGGGAGGGACTGGAAATAGAGTGGGGGAGAAGGGGCTGGGCTGGGGGGGGCACTGGGGAGAGAGTTGGGAGATGTGGGAGTGAAGTGAGAACGACTGGGAATGGACTGAGAGGGTCTGGGAGTGAAGTGAGATTGACTGGGAGTGACTGGTATGGACTGGGAAGGAAGCGCTCGGGACTGGGAGGCTGAGTGGTGGGGAGGGAAGTCTTTGGTTTGGGTCTGCCTGGCAACTGGAGCGTCATCAGAGAGACGCGCTGGGATTGGCTGAGGGGCGGGAGCTCGGTGGCCCCAGAGGGGTGGAGACGCGGGGGGGGCACTGGGAGAGACTGGGATGGACTGGGATCGACTGGGATGGAGTGGGAGGGGGCAAAAGGCCAAGGGACGGGCACAGGGAGGGCTGAGGGGTCTCAGGTGATTCCCAGGGAGGGTTTGAGGGGCTCCAGGGTCATTTCCGGGGCAGGGCCCGAGGGGACCCTCTCTGCCCCAGGCTCGCCTCTGCGGTTCACCAGGAGTTTGGTGGATAATTCGTAGTTGTGCCGGCAGAACCTTTCCATCTCAGACCATCTGAGCTCCCGCCATTCCGGGAGGTAGTTCCATTCCCTGGCAACCTTCTCCCCAAACAGGGTGTCCTCCACATAGGTCCCCAAATCGATCTTGAGCTGGGCATACTGCTCCCGGTTGTAGATGTACCTCTTCACGAGCCTCACCCACTCGGTGCCGTTGATGAAGTGACACTCGGACTTTGTCATTAGCTGGAACACCCCTGTGTGTGCAGGACACGGGTCAGGGGGTGCCCCGTCCCCCCATCATCCCCCAGCCCCCCACAGCAGGCTGGGAGCTCAGGGGGCCACCCCGGACCCCCCTTTCCCAACCCCCCTCTGCCCCACGGACGCCCCAGCACCGGCTCTTGGCAGGGGGGGGGAACCCCCCCATCAGCCCCCCGGAGATGGACAGGGGGGTTGGGGACCCTCCCACTGCAGATTCGACCCCCCAGAGCCCCAGGGAACCGCTCCAGGGCTCAAGGGACACCCAGGGACCCCCAGGGCACCCCTCTGCCTGCTCTCCCACACCCTTTTGCCCCCCTCTCCCACCCCTGTCCCACCTGCCCCACAATCCCCAGACCCCCTGACCTTACTTTAGGGCTCCCACCCCCCTCCCACTCAGTCCGAGCCTTCCGACCCCCCTCGTCCTCACATTTTTGGGGCTCCCACCCCCTCTTTTCTTCTTTTCTTCCCCTCTTTCCCACCCCCCCGCTCACCCGACAGCTCCTCGCCCGCAGCCGGGGGGGCTCCCAGCACCACCAGCACCGCCAGCACGGCCCCAGCTCCCCGCACACGCTCCATGCCCAGCGCCGGACAGCTGCTGACAGCCCAAAACCAGCCGGGCGGCGCCGTTTGGGGGA
Source organism: Manacus vitellinus (assembly GCF_001715985.3). Lineage (NCBI taxonomy): Eukaryota > Metazoa > Chordata > Aves > Passeriformes > Pipridae > Manacus > Manacus vitellinus. Next base: position 47,611 of record NW_021937754.1, read on the forward strand.
TTTGGGGCGCGCTGGGCTTGGCTGAGGGCGCAGTTGGGGCCCTTTTTTCGAGGCGTCTTCCCGGCGACTGATGAGTCATCAGCGCGGCGCGCTGGGATTGGGCGCGGGCGGCGTGGGCGCTTTGGGATTGGCTGAGGGCCGTTGGGGGCCCCCGCGGCAGCCCCGGGGCTGGGGGGTTCGGGGGGTCCGTGGGCTGCGGGGGAGGGGGGAGCTCAGGGCCCACCAAAAATGCCCAGCCAGGGCTCCCAAAGCTCAGGGAACCCCCAAAACCGCCCATCCCGGGCTCCCGGAGCTCCCACGGGTCCCCAAAATGAGTTGAGGGCGTTCTCTGATTGGCTGAGCTCGGGGAGGGCTCCGTTCCGGACGGGTCTGCCCGGCAGCTGATGACGCACCAACAGCACTCGCTCCCATTGGCTGCTGCTGCTGACCCTGCCCGGGTTTTGGGGGGTCCAAGGTGGGTTCTGGGAGTTCCCGGATTCCTGGGGTTGGCGTTTGGGTTGACCTGGGTACGTGGGAATGAAGTTCTGGGCGGCCCCGAGTGCCCAATAATTTCCAGTTCCTGGGATTCTGGGGGTGTGACGCTTTCCAAATCCCACTCTGCCTGGGATTTTTAGGGTCTGGGAGTGTCCAGTCCCCTCTTTTCCAATATTTTGGGCTCTGGATGTGCCCAAGCCAACTTTCTCGGGGATTTTTAGGGTCTGGGAGTGCCCCAACCCCCTATTCCCATGCGTTTCATGGTCTAGGAGTGTCCAAGCCCCTCTTTTCCAATATTTTGGGGTCAGGGAGTGCCCCAACCACGATGTTCCTGTAACTTCTGGATTCTAGGGGAGCCCCCATGTTCCCAAGATTTTTGGGGTCTGAATGTCCCCAAAAGCCCTGTTCAAAGGATTTTGTGGGTCTGGAAGTGCCCAAACCCCCCATTCCTGGGATTTTCAGAGCCCCCTCACTGCCCCCCCAAAAACCGGGACTGCAGAGAACTGGGAAGCTTTACTGGGAACACTGGGAGCAGCCGGCTGGGGTGTGAACAAAAGCAGGGCCGGGGGGGACACACGACCCCCCCAAAGTGCAGGTGGGGCTGGACTGGGGGGTCCCGGCTGGGCCCGAGGCCACGGGGAGGGGCTGCGGCCGCCGGCGGCTCAGGAGCTCTGTGGGGAGAGAAAAGGGGGTGAGAGCGGGGTGGGGGGACAGGGGGGACACCGGGATACACCGAGACCTGGACTGGAGCCAGCGGGACCAGAACTGGGGCAACTGGGATCATCCTGGGAGCAACTGGGAGTATGTTGGGGAAAACTGGGATATACTGGGAGTGAGTGGAACCATAGGAGGGGTGAATGGGAGTGACTGGAACCACTCTGGGGGCAACTGGGATCATAGTGGGAGCAACTGGGCCCCTGCTGGGCTCATGCTGGGATCTTACAGGGAGCAACTGGGTCAATCCTAGGGGCAACTGGTACCATGCTAGGGAATACTGGAATCATACTGGGATCACAGTGGGAGCAGCTTGGCCCATGCTGGGAGCCACCACAGTGAGGGTGACTGGGGTCATACTGGGAGTGACTGGGAGCATTCTGAGGGCAGTTGGGACCATGTTGGCAGAACTGGGATATACTGGGAGCAAGTAGGATCATGTTGGAGGTGACTGGGATCATAGTGGGAGCATACTAGGAGTGACTGGGAGCATGCTGAGGTCAACAGAGATCATACTGGGAGTGACTGGAACCATAGTAGGGGTGAATGGGAGTAACTGGAACAATGCTGGGGGCAACTGGGATCAGAGTGGGAGCAGCTGGGCCCCTGCTGGGCTTATATTGGGATCATACTGGGACTGACAGGGATCATCCTGGGAGTGACTGCAATGATACTGGGGATGACTGGGATCAAACTGGATTCATACTGGAAGTGTCTGCAGGTTACTGGGATCATACTGGTAGCAACTGTGATTGTACTGGGATCATACTGGGATAAGACTAGGATCATACTGGGAGCAACTGGTTCTATGCTAAGGGAACTGGGAACTACTTGGATCCCACTGGAGGAACTGAGAGCAACTGGGACCATGCTGGGCACAACTGGGATATACTGGGAGCAAGTGGGATCACTCTGGAGGTTACTGGGATCATAGTGGGAGTGACTGGGACCACACTGGGGGTGACTGGGAGTGGCTGTGAGCAACTGGGATCATGCTGGAAGCTACTGGGAGCAATTGGGAGTGAGTGGGACCACACTGGGGGCAACTGGGATATACTGAGAGAGACCAGGAGTGACTGGGATCACACTGGGACTGACTGGGAGTGTACTGGGAGTGACTGGGAGCATGCTGAGGTCGACTGGGATAGACTGGGAGAGACTGGCAGTGCCAGGGATCATACTGGGAACTACTGGAATCATAGTGGGGTGACTGGGAGCAATTGGGACTATGCAGGGGGTAACTTGGATCGTAGTAGGAGAGACTGGGATCATACTGGTAATGACTGGGAGCATGCTGGAGACAACTGGCATATACTGGGAGTGGCTGGGAGTGACAGGAATCATTCTGGGAGCAACTGGAACCACACTGGAGGCAACTGGGATCATACTGGGAGTGACTGCAATAATAGTGGGAGTATGTGAGAGGGACTGCAGCCATACTGGGGATGACTGGGATCAAACTGGATTTGTACTGGGAGTGTCTGGAAGTTCCTGGGATCACACCAGAGGTGACTGGACTCATACTGGGATCATACTGGAGCAACTGGAACCATGCTGGGGGCAACTGGGATCCTATTGGGAGTGACTGGGAGTGACTGGGATCACTGTGGGAGTGACCAGGACCATACTGGAACCATCCTGGGAGTGACTGTCAGTGAGGGGCACCATGCTGAGACTAACTGGAACTACATAGAGGGGAACTGGGAGCAACTGGGATCATGCTGGAAGCAAGTGGGAGTAACTGGGAATGACAGGGTGCATGCTGGAGGCAACTGTCATAAACTGGGAGTGACTGGGAGTGACTGGGATCATCCTGATGGGAACTGGAAGCATCCTGGGGCAAGTGGAAGTAACTGGGTATGACTGTGAGCATGCTGAGGGCAACTGGGATCTACTGGGAGAGTCTGCAACCATCGTGGGGGTGACTGGGAGCACACTGGGAGTGACTTGGACCATATGGGGGGCAACTGGGAGTGACTGGGACCATGATGAGGGAAGACTGGGATCACACTTGGATTGACTGAATCTGTGCTGGAGGCAACTGGGACCATGCTGGGGACAACTGGGCCCACAGTGAGGGTGACTGGGGTCATACTGGGAGTGACTGGGAGCATTCTGAGGGCAGTTGGGACCACGTTGGTACAACTGGGATATACTGGGAGCAAGTGGGATCACTCTGGAGGTGACTGGGATCATAGTGGGAGCGACTGGGAGCACACTGGGAGTGACTGGGAGTGGCTGTGAACAACTGGGATCATGCTGGAAGCATGGAAAAGAGATTTCTTCCTTAAAAGACTCCTTTTGGCCCAAGAACCCTCGGTGCCATGGCAGATGTTTCCTGCGGGGTTTGAGCATTCCCAGGAGCACAAATCCACAGGGATCTGCTGCAAAGTCGCCTCTAGAAAGGCCAAACCAGCCAAGGGGGAGTTTTGTGGCCAAACCCAACCAGGTCTGTGTTTCCTGGTTCACCAGCTCTGCTCTTCTCCCCCCTCTGAGGAGGGATGGGAGCAGCGCTGAGACCCAAAGAGCTGCCAGAAACACCCCAGAAAAGTTGCCAGAACCCCCCCAAAATTAACGAGCCCCCTACAAATTCCAAGCAGATCCCGTCCTTCCATTCCTTGTTCTTTGCTGCTGGTTAAAAGCAGGTAGGAAATACAATCCTATCTATTATTATTGTTACACCAAATATTGATCTAATATGATAATGTTAATTAAACTTTACCATATGTGTGCAGGTGACTCCTGGCAGGGGGTTTGTGCAGGAGGAGGCTCTGGGGTGGCTCCTCCAGCCTCAGCCACTCCCCCCAGGGCAGTGATGGTGAGGAGCAGCCCCGTGAGGAGCCCAGTGACCCCCAGGGGCACCTTTTTGTCCTTGATGGGCCTGAGGCTGAAATGTGGGGACAAAGCCCATGGAAGGGGCACAAAGAGCACCCCACAGCCCCAGCTCTTGTACCCCCCGGGTCCCTTCCCCACCTCCCAGCCCAGCCCCAGGCCCGTGGGGGCTCCAGGCTCAGTTTGGGGGGATCCCAGTGCTGTCAGCGGCACCCAAGGATTTTTGGGGCTGCATCCCCCTCGAGCCCCCTTCCAGCACGGGATGGGCACCCCCCCAGCCCCACAGCTTGCCAAGCCCTTTGCCCTTCCTTCCCTGCTCCTCCCCGGCAGGAACTGGCCTGTTGGAGGGGACTTGCAGCCTTTGGGCTGGGCCAGGCTGTGCAAAGGAGCTGCTGCCAGGCCAGGGAGGGTCGGGCTGAGGGGAGGAGGCCGGAGCCCCCAGGCTGTGGCACTGGGGAGGCCCTGGGGCGCCTCTCTGGGCTCTGGGGCCTGGACATTTCTCTGCCCTGGGCCCGGCCATGGCAGAGGCCCCTGGGGGGGTGCCCACACCCAGCACTGCCCCGACAAGGCCTCTGAGCAGGGCTGCCCTCCAAGCACCCCCTGCCCAGGCCTCTCTGCAAACACTGATCATCCAGGACTGTTTCACTTTAATTCACTCCAAGGGATACAAGAATCAAACAAAAGTTCCTCTGGCCTGGCAGGGTGGGCTGTAACACTCCCCTGTGGCTTTTGGAACTGATTTTAGTGCCCACACACACTAAACTCAAGCACAGCTTTGAAACAACCTCCCCAAAAGAGGAGCTGGTTTTCCTGGTGCCTCCCTCCGCTCTCTGTTGCAGCAGCTCCATCGCAGCAGCCCAGTCTGTGCAAACCAAGCCAGTTCCTGCTCAGGCCGGGAACTGGGCAGTGCCAAATGCCTGATTTGGGGCACTTTCCTGCCAGGAAAGTCAAGCCCCCTTTTCCCTTCAGCGGCTTGAGGTGATTTGAGCCTTCAAAGCACCAGGACTGGCTTTGTTTTCCCAGCTCAGCCTTGGCTCCTGCCGGCTCTGTGTGCCCTGGGAAGGTGTTGTCTCAAGGACTTGCACAGCTGAGAATCCCCCAAACTCCCCCCCAGGCAGTCACAGCCTTTTTCTAACCCTCTTCCTTTCCCCAGGGCTGGTTTTTGTTCACTCTTTCCTGTCCCAGCCTTTGCTCCCTCCTCTTGTTGCTGCTCCAACCTCCCACATCAGGAACATTTTCCCACCTGGTCCAGGGTTTTTCCTGAATTCTTTCCCTGCTCAGCCTTTCCCTGTCCATGCACCATTCCCCAAGGCCAAGTTCAAAATTCACAGGTTCACCAAAGCAAAACTGACCCCAGCAGAGCCATTTGTGGAATATTTGGAAGGAAAGAACCCAAAGAAACAGGACAAGCATCCACTGGCACAGAATGTGGATGCTGCTGGGGGGGCACTGTCCCCAACCCCCAAATTCCTTCTGCCCCAGGCTGCAGTTTAGGGCATTCTGGAGCAAAAACCAGGTGGGGGAGGAAGAGGAGGAGAAAAGAGACCTAGGGGGGAAAAACAGAGGAACTCACCATGGAAAATACTCCCAAACACACTGGGTTTGGGGAAATAAAGGACTTTGGTGTCCCAAAGAGCACTTCAAAACTATTGCAGGCCAGTATAGTTGTGGCCTTTATTTTTGGCTGCCCAGGGAAGGGCAATGAGTCCCCAAGTGGCTGTGGGAGTGATTCAAAGGGGCTTTTCTGTAGTGACCAAAGGAGAGGGAATCCAACCAGTCAGCAGCAATTTCCACTTTTTGTCTGCAAATCCAAGAGTAATTCAGCCCTGACCTGAGGGGTCCCTGCAAGGAGACACCTGGGGGTGACAGGGACCCCAAAGTGGGACCCCCAGGCTGGGCTGGGCTGGAGGGGGAGGCCCAGGGGAGATGGAGCAGGACGGGCAGGAGAAAGCTGCTTCTTCTTGCTCCTCTCAGTCTCACCTCCTCCTTCCCCCTCCCAAATTCCCTCTGGATCTGGCACAGCAATCTTGGGAAGAGAGAACTAAGCTCAAATCCAAACTTGCTTCATCCTGGGCCAGCCCAGCCCCCACAGCCCCGATCTGGCTCAACACCCCCATCCCGGTCCATCCCACACCCCCATCCCAGTCCATCCCACACCCCCATCCCAGTACATTCCCAGCCCGGTCCATCCCACACCCCCATCCCAGTATATTCCCAGCCCGGTCCATCCCACAGCCCCATCCCAGTACATTCCCAGCCCGGTCCATCCCAGCCCGGGTGTGTCTTTCAGTCCCAGCCCGGCTCGGCTTGGCAGGGACTCCAAGCCCCTCCCGTGCCAGCCCTGCCCCAGCAGGGCCATGTGGCAGCAGCCGATGCGGCTGCAAAGGCCGGCCCCCCCCGGGCGGGCCCAGTGGCGGGCCCGGGGCAGCCAAAGGGGTCGGGGCGAGAGGAGCCGGGACGAGGCAGCGCTGCTGCGGCAGCGGCTCCTTCCGAGCCCGCCGGGGCTGGGCGGGAAGGAGGAGCCCGCGGGCAGCCGCTCCCTGCGCGGGCCCTGGGGAGGGGACAGGGCGGGACGAACCCGCCGGACCCCCCTCCCGCCCCCTCCAGCCGCGCCGGGGCCGCGCCCGAGCTCCGCCACCGCCTCCCCGAGTGCCCGCCCGGCTTGGCCCAGAATCCCAGCTCCCTGTGCTGAGCCGGCCGCGGTTTACGGGAAACAGCCCTGGCGATGTGCCCGGAGCCGCTGCTTTAGGAGTCCCAGCCCTGGCGATGTGCCCGGGCTGGCGGCAGTCTGTCCCAGTCCATCCCAGTCCGTCCCAGTCTGTCCCAGTCCATCCCAGTCTGTCCCAGTCCGTCCCAGTCTGTCCCAGTCTGTCCCAGTCTGTCCCAGTCCATCTCAGTCTGTCCCAGTCTGTCCCAGTCCATCCCAGTCTGTCCCAGTCTGTCCCAGTCCGTCCCAGTCTGTCCCAGTCCACCCCAGTCTGTCCCAGTCCATCTCAGTCCCTTCCAGCCAGCCGCCGCCGTTTCCCGGGTCCTGCCCCCCCCGCCCCCCCAAGATGCTGACGGGGGTCGGGGCTCCGTCTTTGGCTTCGTCTCCCTGGGCTGGGGCTCGGCCTCCGCCCGCGGGAGGAGCTGAGGGGGGTCCCCGGGGGTCGTGTGTCCCCCCCGGAGCGTGTGTGCCCCCCCGGGACCCCCATCCCGCTGTCCCCCCCTTTTCTCTCCCCACGGAGCTCCTGCCCCAGCTCCCGCTCCCCCCTGGCAGGGGCTTTGGGAGCCCCCCTTTGCCTTGACCCCGGGACCCCTGCGGGGGGCAGTGGGGGCTGCCCAGGGCGGGCACTGGCCCAGGGAGATCGCCCCCCGCCCCCGCGGCATCCGCTGATCGCGGCGCTTCCCCCGCTTTGGCCCCAAAGCGGCGCCTTTAAGGCCGAGTTTAAGCGCAGGGCCCGCGAGTTCAGCTCGGCCCGGCCCGGGGGTCCCGCCGCTCGGGCCCGTCCAGGGGGCCCGGGGGTGGCGGGGGGACCCGGGGCGGTGCCGGGAGGGGTCCCGAAGGGGATCCCGGGGCATTCCCGGCAATTCCCCCGTGCCCGCCCCCCGCGCTCCCTCGGCCACTTTCGCTTCCGCGTCTCCCGAACTGCGCCCAGCGGGGCCAGCGGAGCAGCGCGATGGCTCCAGCGCTGGGGCTGGGGGCGCTCCTGGCGCTCCTGGGGGTCTTGGCGGTCTTGGGGGGGCAGCCCGAGGGTAAGTGGGACCCCCGGAACGGGCAACTCCTCAGCCTTTATTGCCGGGCACCGGCACTTCCCTGAACCTCCATTTCCGGGCACCGGGACCCCCCTGCACCCTCTCCCTCCGCACCGGGACCCCCTTAAACCTCCCTATGCGGCACCGGGACCGCCTCATTTCCATTCCTGGGCACAGAGACCCCCTTGAACACCCGTTCCCGGGCACGGGAACCTCCCTCAACCTCCATTCCCGGCCACAGGGACGCCTCTGGAGCCCCATTCCTGAGTACTGGGACCCCCCGGAACACCCATTCTTCGGCTCGGGAACCCTCCGGGACCCCCATCCCTTGATCCAGGACCCCTCTGAACCCCCTTATCCTCAACAAATACCCCCCTGTGCCCCTTTTCCTGCCAATCCCGCCTCTCCCAGCCCCCTGATCCTCCCTTTTCCTTGACCCTGAGACCCCCTGGACCCCCATTCCTGCCTTTCTCAGCCCCCACTTCCCTCAACACAAGGGACCAATGGACTCCCCTTTCCTGGGCACAGGGACCCCCTGGATCCCCCATCCTGCCTCTCCCACTCCCAGCCCTGCCTTTCCTTGAACCTTGGCCCCTTCCCAGCTTTCCCAGTTCCACTCCCCTGACCCTTGGACCCTCCAAACCCTCCAATCTCTGTGACCTCCACAGTTCTCCACTCCCTGTGCTTCCTGCAGGGGGGTCCCAGGTGCTGGGAACGCCCTAGACCGCAATTCCTGGGCACCGGGCCCCCCCTCAACCCCCTTATCCTGCACCAACACCCCCCTGCACCCCCTTTCCTGGACATCCTGCCTCTCCCAGACCTCCCTTTTCCTTGTCCATGAGACCCCCTGGACCCCCATTCCCGCCTTTCCCAGCCCCCAGCCCCCACTTTCCTCAACACCAGGGACCGCTGGACCCCCCTTTCCTGGGCACAGAGACCCCCTGAACCTCCATCCCACTTCTCCCAGTGCCCTCACCCCCCTTCCCCTGACCCTGGGACCCCCCTGAACCTCCATTCCTGGGCACAAGGACCCCCCTGAACCCCC
>NW_021937755.1:0-5866 GCF_001715985.3 Manacus vitellinus
CCTCTGAAGCATCATCTTGGATACAAGCTTTCTCTCAGGTTAGGCAGAAGGTAGGAGAATTTGCTTAATTTTCCAGCTATCAGATTAGAATTAGAGCAAATGCAACAGCCAAGAAACAAGATGCCAGCCCACAGCAATGGGTTTTATCTTCTAGAGCAATTCTTGCTGATAGGTATGACTTCACTGAGATAATCAAGAAACAACAAACACTCTTTTTGTATTAGTAGTTAACGTCTTTTATTCTGTCAGTCTCTTTACAAGTGGCCACTATCAGATTATCAATTTCCTTCATGATTGATAGGTGACAATTAGAGTCAGGAGATCTTGGTAGTTTAGAATCAAAGTTAACACACAGACAAGCACCTCCAGAAAGCAGAGAAAGGTGAGAGTAGATAAAAAGAAACATCTGGTAGCTTGTGTTTGGTAGTGTTTGGATTAAGATCTAGAACCAATCCTAGATATTATAAAATTTCATATCAAAACCAATTTCACTTGAAAATATCATCTATGTTACATTATAAAGTACTACATCATTGTCTTTGTAGTTAACATTTGTGATTAGAACTATTTAGATTTTAGTGAGATTTTCCTAGTAGAAAATTGGGAAATGTCTTTTTTTGAGCATACAAAATAGGGTCATCCAATTTCCAAAAACTGATGAGCAATATTGGACACTTCTGCTTGTCCGGGTTCATGGTTAGGATTAAACAACAGGGAAGTAGTGCGAAAGATATAGTCTATTTTTACAGTACACTCTTTTGTTTTCCTCTAGAGAAACAACTGTAGAGTTAAAGATTGGTATCTCAGAAAGTTAGCTTTTCACCAGATTATTCTTGCCACAGAGTACCAAACCTTAATTTACAGAGATACGTTAGCTCTTTGTCAGTGGATGGGTGCATAGTTCATAACAGAATTGTGTATATCCTGTATACAGTGGTCTTAGAAGATGTGGAAAATGAATCAAAGACAAAAGCAGAAGAATCCCAACTCCTTGTGTAAAGAAGACTATCCCATCACTGAATCTGCCTGCCTTTCCAAAACTATGTTTGTCCATTTGACTTCTCTATGTCCTGCAAGTCCTAATTAGACTGTTCCCTCCCAAGTCAGGACATTTACAGCACTCTTTATAAAAATGTACAAACAACCCTATAGATTTTGCATGCTACAGTGTATAAATCTACCCAGTAAAACCTCAGAAACATACATTTTAGTTAATGCTGCGAATTGATGTGACTTTCTAATACTTAATGCTCATATTAATGAACTGTTGTTTGTATGTATCTATAGGCTTGTTTTTCTGCCTCCTTTTACCAGTGAGCTTGTGATTGCAACATGAAACCAAGATACAAAGAGAAATACTTCAGTTCTCTTAATCTCTCTTTTTCCAGCTTTCATCCAAATAGAACTCTGCTTGGCTTCAATCTTTTGGGAACTGGCTAAGCTATAGATAAGCAGATCCTCACCAGGGAACACCACTGAAATTAAAAGGCTATTTCTCCTTCAACCTATTCCCCTTGAACAGAATAAACCAAGACTATTAGTTTTGTATAAGTAGTTCATAGGACATCCACTGATCCCATGTACTCTTACCATTAAAACAGTTGTTTTCATATTTTAAGCTTGTAAAGCATTATTATGCTTTGGAGCATAATTGACCTTCTCAACTGAAAAAAAGTCAGCCAAAATTGATGGCTTACTGAGAATGAGCAGTAGTGATCCCTATATGAAATTCAGGTGAATGAATTGATCTACCAAGAACATTAGCAGACAAGACAGTGTGAGCAATCCAGTCTTGCAAATTTAGCAGCAGAAACTAGTCTAACAGGTCCATACCAACTTACACTGAACATCAGATACTCATCCTCTTCCCAGCAGGAATTGGCTTAATTATTTTATTCAAGTGCAATTACTTATGTTTACAAAACAAGAAGATATGCTGCACTTGAAATTTGCCATGGAAAATGCAGATAAGATCTGTGGAGCACTTGTAAATCTTAGTTATATACATTTATAATGCATATCTTTGTCTAGGTAAAGCTGTTGGAATGAAGACCCTCCCTATGTATTCTAAAGAAATATAGACTACTATATAATTTCTCAGAAGAATACTTTCAGTCACACAGTTAACTATTATGGAGTTCTCAAAAGAGATCTTTTGCTGTCCAGTACAATAATGTAAGACTGATAATGAAAAGGTAGTATCTGTGTGGTATCTTTGGCATTCTTTAATTCATTCCTATTCCTAAAATTCCTATCCATTACTAAAAGATGATGTATATGACTCAGTCTTCAAAAGGTGTATATGTACTGAACATAATTATTAATTATTCTGAGTTGGAAGGGACCCAGAATGATCACCAAGTCCAACTCTGAAATGAATGGTCCATAAAGGGATCAGACCCACAGCCTTGGTGTTATCAGCACCATGCTCTAACCAACTGAGCTAATCTCAGTGTTACCACTCACTTGGTCACTCTTGTTTCCAAGAGGTTTGCAGTAGATGTGTGATTCCTTTTTTGAAACCAACATACATCTTTCAAATTAAGGACAATACTTGGAGAAACCTTTCTTAAAAAACCATCGCTAGATCTTCATACAATCCATTAATTAGTTTAGCTACATATTCAACTCCAAAAAATTTTGAATTTTATGCTGTGATTCAGATGCTTTTTTTCCAGCAGACTTTACTATTGTGATGTGGACAATTTATTAATTGATTAACTAATTTATTGTCCGGTTGCATGTCTATCTTGTATTGGCCTTTTTAGCCACCAACGTGCTTGCAACAAGCATGGGTAGCGCCTTCCCAAATCTTCGTTCGTGAAGCCTAGCCATGATGAAGATGAATTAATTTATTAATTGTGAAAACTGTATGGAAAGTATTCTGAGCTATTTAAAAATTCTTGTAAGTCCTCCATGTTTTTAAAAACAGAACAAAGGGGAAAGTTTTTAGCAGAAGGTGGTTTTTTTCTTGGGGTTTTGTTTTTTGCTTTTTTGGGGGGGGTACTCTGATTCAACAGGCAAAGCCCCACAGGCTTGGACAATTAGTTAGTTTGACCAAAACCATTCTATGACATCCCAGCAGGCATCACATGCTGCAGAAGACCTTTTGCCTTTTATTAAGGATATGACACATTCAAAAGTTCAATAACTTCCTGGAGATTTGATGGAAACCAGAAACTGCTGAAACAACTAAGTCATCAGTAACAGGCACAGCAAGTTGGAGAATATCTGAAGCCAAAGAGCTTGTGTTTCTCTGAGCTCTAATTTAACCCGTAGCTAACCCCTGCCTGTCACAGCTGGGCAGCAAAATGACAAGACCATCATTAACCACAACCTTCTGCATGTCTTGCAAAAGAAGAAAAGTTCAGTTTGTATCAAATACTGCACAGTAAAGTTGGTATCCTACAGGCTTAGTCATAGAGAATAAATTTCCTATTTCAAGCCAACTCTTATAAATGGCAGAATTTTATACACCTCAAAGAAAAAAATATAGAAACATCAGGATGAGTGCCATAGACAGAGGATCACATAGCAGCAGTGTAGTTGCTAAAATCAAGGGGAACTACAATATTCTGTCCCTTAAGGCAGAGGAAAATATAGTGATGATTTGTACAACTGAAAGCTAATGTACTTCATGTTCATAATTTGAGACATTTAAAACCTATAAATTGATCCAAACCTTTTCTCAGGAGTGTTCTTTTGCTGGTAATAGCTGGTAATAAAATGTTCACAGCTACATTTCTAGTCCTATCAGAATTAATAATTCCAGAGAAACACGGGAGTAACTATTTCCATAATAGTATTGTGGATAGTGAAAAGATGTTTCTCCCTCTCTTCCCTCTCTATTTTTCACCAGTACCAGTACACCAGTACATCTATGTTTCCTATGCAAATATCTCACAGACATTGCAACCTTCAGCTGCCAACAACATTAATTAGCAGGTTAATAAAGCCTTCACTTCAGACTTGTCTTCCATATTTCTAAGAAGTACAATTAAAATACACTATTTGTCTTGAAGTCAGAAGCAGAGCATGACATAGAATACGAAATTAAACATGGTATAAAATTTTGAGAAGAGCAAGCTCCTTAACTCTATGTCATAGAGGAACCTGGAGGAAGATAAGGGTGTTTTTCTTCTTAAAGAAATTTTCATTTAATCAGTCACAATTTATTACTTACTCTTCCAAATGTCATGGTCTCACTTCCAACTCCCTGAAGCCCCTCTCCTTTATGTCTTCTCAACTTTTTCTGTTGGGTATCTCTGTCCATGCATATATCATAGGCAAAACAGATTTGATGTAACAGAAGAAAACTGCTCAGCTTCTTATTGCCTGATACAAGGTTTCTTACATGCAGCTGAATAGATACTTACATTAGTCTTTAAATAAATGTTTTACATGAAAATCATAATAGCACTGTGTAGAGGATTGGTTAGAAATGCGAGGACATATGAACATGGCTAAGGCTATGGATGAGCTGCTAAAGTACAAGACTACTGCTAAAGTATAAGATGCAGTTTTCACTAGGCCCATGAGAAAGTCTGAGATAGCAGGGCCGTGAGAAAGCAGCAGCGTCCTTGGGTATCCTAAATTGAGCTGAGAAACAGGAGCTGGGCATTACCAAAACAAAGGCACTTAACGAGCCACCTGTGTAAACAGTGGGAAGCAGTTAAGATGATATCACCACCTAACTGAGCACCAATAATGAGCCTGATTTCTGTAATATTCATGAACCTATTATAGAGTGTATATTAAGCTACTGTCAATCTACAATAAACGAAGTTCCTGGATTCTCACATTGAGGTGTCTAGAGCTTTCCGTCGCGACGTTATACTGGCGCCTGTGGACAGGGACCAAGTGGGGGTCCCTAGGAGGTCAAGTCGGATCTCCTGGGTTGGAGTCAAGTCGGACTCCCGAGAGCCAAGTCGGGTTCTCACAGCCATGGTCGGACGTAGGAGTTTCGGTCGGTCTTGCTGTGCAGCACAAGAAGGCGAAAGGGTTGAACGAAAAAGAGCTCAACTTGCCGCCGCCGGACGCCTCCCTTTCGGGGATTTCGGACGGCGAAAGAGTTAAGTTCCGCGTTCCTAGCAACGAAATAGTTGGACCCGGCGCCCGGGACGACTCCTGAAGAAGGAGGCCCGCCGACAAAGCCGCAAAGTCTCGTGGAAAGGGCTGCACAAAGCGTGGTAACACGTTTTTTAGGTAATAGAGGGACAGGCGGCACTATCATTCCTCCAATGCTTTCTGGGAAAGCGGGGAGTTAAGACGAACTGGCTTTGCGGCAGATGCTGCTTTCATGTAAGGGCCAGGGATATGAAGCGAACACTGTAACTGCCTTTACTATCTCTACTTGGAAAGAACTTAGTGATAAACTCTTTACTGCTGCCTGTAAGGGAGAAAAAGTTGCTGCTTCCCTCCTTACAATTTGGCGATTGTTATCTGGAACAGTCAAAGGCATTAAAGCACAGTCTGAGGACATTAGGATGCTACTGGATACCATCATACGGAGAAATCGTGTAAAAAGGGAGTCGAGCGGAGTTGAAGGGAGCCGGAGCGGGACCAGAGATCACGGAACGGGGCCGGAAACAACGGAGCGGCCCCGCCAACATGAACGCGGTGCCAGCGTCTCGGCAGTGCATATCCAGGACGATCGGAGACGACGGCTGCGGTGTGAAAGTACTGCTGATGGACCAGAGATGAACTTTACGAACACTATGACTGAGTTCCACCTTAAGACACTTCCAGCTTTTCATCTGAACTGTGCAGCGGGACTGCGCTGCACATTTGTGGCTGCGTTCATGGCGCTGGGTGCTTGCGCCGGGCAGCAGGGCAGTAGCGGTGGTCGCGCCGCCTGCGTGTCCCC
>NW_021937756.1:0-4376 GCF_001715985.3 Manacus vitellinus
CCGCTAACCCTAAACCCCTATACCCAACCCTAACCCTAACCCTAACCCAACCCTAACCTAACCCTAACCCTAACCCTAACCCTAACCCTAACCCTAAACCCTAACCCTAAACCCTTACCCTAAACCCTAACCTAACCCTAACCCTAACCCTAACCCTAACCCTAACCCTAACCCTAACCCTAACCCTAACCCTAACCCTAACCCTAACCCTAACCCTAACCCTAACCCTAACCCTAACCCTAACCCTAACCCTAACCCTAACCCTAACCCTAACCCTAACCCTAACCCTAACCCTAACCCTAACCCTAACCCTAACCCTAACCCTAACCCTAACCCTAACCCTAACCCTAACCCTAACCCTAACCCTAACCCTAACCCTAACCCTAACCCTAACCCTAACCCTAACCCTAACCCTAACCCTAACCCTAACCCTAACCCTAACCCTAACCCTAACCCTAACCCTAACCCTAACCCTAACCCTAACCCTAACCCTAACCCTAACCCTAACCCTAACCCTAACCCTAACCCTAACCCTAACCCTAACCCTAACCCTAACCCTAACCCTAACCCTAACCCTAACCCTAACCCTAACCCTAACCCTAACCCTAACCCTAACCCTAACCCTAACCCTAACCCTAACCCTAACCCTAACCCTAACCCTAACCCTAACCCTAACCCTAACCCTAACCCTAACCCTAACCCTAACCCTAACCCTAACCCTAACCCTAACCCTAACCCTAACCCTAACCCTAACCCTAACCCTAACCCTAACCCTAACCCTAACCCTAACCCACCCTACCCTAACCCTAACCCTAACCCTAACCCTAACCCTAACCCTAACCCTAACCCTAACCCTAACCCTAACCCTAACCCTAACCCTAACCCCAACCCCAACCCTAACCCTTACCCTAACCCCAACCCTACCCCTTACCCTAACCCTAACCCTAACCCTAGTAGCTTGCAGTCTCTTTTTTAAAGTTAGGGTTAGGGAACTGATTTTGTGCATAGTTTGCAGTCTCTTTTTTAAGGTTAAGGTTAGGGAACAGGGTTTGCACATAGCTTGCATTCGCTTTTTTAGGATTAGGGTCAGGGTATCCGGTTTACGCATAGCTTGCAGACTCTTTTTTAAGGTTAGGTTCAGTGAAAAGGGTTTGTGTATAGCTTGCAGTCTCTTTTTTAAGGTTTGGGTTAGTTAACAGGGTTTGCGCATAGTTTACAGTCTCTTTTTTAAGGTTAGGGTTAGGGAAGAGGGTTTGCGCATAACTTGCAGTCTCGTTTTTAGGGTTAGGGTTAGGGAAAAAGGTTTGCGCATAGCTTGCAGTCTCTTGGTTAGGGTTAGGGTTAGGGAACAGGGTTTGCGCATAGCTTCCAGTCTCTCTTTTAATGTTGGGGTTAGGGGACAGTGCTCTATAGAAGCAGAGTACATACTGGACGGCGGTGGGTATTCTGACAGACACGCAACAGAACAGTAACAGCAAAAGCAGAGACCCAAGAGAAAAAGCAAAAGATTATGACAGTGGTGGGCAGTGAATCAGGCTTATAGCCTGAGAGGGGCTTATTGGGCACTGCTGGGTGTCCAGAATGGGCTAAAACCGTGATTGTTAGATCGCGCACTGAGACAAATTCTTCCTAACCCTAACCCTTACCCATACCCCTAACCCTAACCCTAACCCTAACAGTAACCCTGTCTTTTGCTAACCCTAAACAAAACCCTAACCCTAACCCTAATTTTTGCTAACTCTAACTCTAACCCTAAATTTCCTAACCCTAACCCTAACTCAAAACCTAACCCTAACCCTAACCCTAACCTTAAACCCTAACCCTAAGCCTAAGCCTAACCCTAACACTAAACCCTAAACCAAAAGGAAACTTCCTTTGCTATGCCTACTGGGCGGAGTCAGTGCTGATTGGTGTTACAACCTGCCCCAGGAAAAGGGGAGAGGGGGTAACTCAGGTTTTTATTAATAATTCCCTTGGGGTGGATTAAAGTGAAACGACACTAAATAATCGGTGTCTGGAAACATATACTGGCAAGGTTTATTTTAACAATTCTGTATCAACAGGCATGCTAGCAGTCTGGGGGTTGGGCTATCAGTTGGGAGGCATGGCTGAAAACAGGAAACAACAGCCCTAATTCCCAGGAAAGAAAGCCTGGAAGCTTTGGTTTTTTGGTGCAGTTGGTGGGCCACACTGGGCACTCCATGGGCAGGCAGCAAGAGTTTTCTGGATCTGGGAGTCAATCTGGGGCCCTCGGAGTGTTTGAGGGGAAGTTGGGAGTGTCCTGTGGGACCAGGATGGGATTTGAGGGCTCCTGGAGGGGCTGGGATGGGTGTATACTGCGGGCATCGTCTAGTATTGATGGGGGTAATGAGTGAGCTGACTGTTTCATAATCATCCAAATTTTAACATACAATATGATTATTAGAATAAAAAGCAAAAAGGTAATATCAACAAAACAGTAACAGGGGGAAGCTCTTGGTTGAAGACTGGTTTCTTCTTTTTCTCCAGTGATTTTAATTCTTTTTTGTCTGGGTTTTAATCCCATCTTTGGCATTTTGCTGCAAACATTTTGTCCCCATATCCATTGGAAATTGTATTAACTGTTGGAATCCCAGGGTATGTGATATATTGACAGGATTTCACTGGTTGGCTTTTAATTTGTCCAGGTTTATCGCCGTAATGCTTCTGCTCTTTAACCACTTGAATCAGAATGAATTGAGTTGTTTTCTGGGTCGGGTTCTCTTTTTGAGTCCAAGGCTTTTTAGTGGATTCAGTATCAGGCACAAAGGAAATTGAGGGAGGTAAAGAATAATCTTCCCTTTGTTCATTATCACAGGGATCACTCAGTCTATTTTCGTTAATGTGAGGAAAGTTGGGAGACTCTAGAAACATCAGCTGAACTTCAAATTCTCCTTGTTTCTTTCTCTCCTGAGACTTAGAATCAGGGTTCTCTGTGGTTTCCCAAGTCTCAATGCCAGGGTAAGACACTGGTTTATGAAGTTGCCTGAGCAAACCAGGAGCCTGTTTTTTTAGCAACAGTTTTCTCTCTGCACTCTGGTGCAACAAGACTTGGAAGGTGGTCAACCTCAGTTTGAAGCAGCTCATTTTTAGCAACAAGTTTATCCGATTTTTCTCCTGTTTCCCTCTCAAAGGCTAACGATGACTTCAGCACCACATTTTCTGATTTCAAAACAGTAGATTCAACATCAGAAATCCATTCATGACTTCCCTGTCAGCACTCCATCCAAAGGTCTGTGCTCTCACTTTGACCTGAGAGAAACCTCAGGCAGGTGGAAAAGGGCAGATAAAGAAAAAACAGATGGGTCCAGCAGAAGTGATACTGCTTCTGTCAAAAGCAGAGCAGAGACCGAAAGCACTTTAGGAAGTTGCTTACAGAAGTACTTGTGCATTCCAAGTTACAGCTCAGGAGTCTCAGTGACTTGTCCAACATGAGAGTTTCTTTTCCATTTCTCAACCCCCAGATTCCTCAGGAGTAGGAAACTGGAAACACTGACTGAGAAAAGCTCCATTCCTTCCTAAAAATTGTGCTTTGTCCTTCCCATTTGACAGTGCTCTTGGAAATGTGCTGGTGTGATCTGGATCTGTGAGCAGCCCTGACCTCCCAGAGCACTCATCCAATGGCAGGGAGACCCCACCTGGCTCCTGCTGGGGTTCTTGCCACCACGACCCAGTATGGGTCAATGGTATGGGGAGCAGGGCGGTGGGACCAGTAAGAACCAGTTAAGGGGGTTGGGGGCACTTCAGCATCTCCATCAAGGTCAGACCAGTACAGAGCAGCATAGACCAGTATAGATCGGTATAGACCAGTATAAACCAGTATGGACCAGTATAGACCAATATGGGTCACTGGAATGGGGAATGGGGCAGTTAAGGACCAGTTAAGGGGCTTGGGGGCACTTCAGCATCTCCATCAAGGTCAGACCATTATAGACCAGTATAGACCAGTGTAGACCAGTATAGACCAGTGTAGACCAGTATAGACCAGTAAAAAACCAGTACGGACCAGTATGGACCAGTATGGACCAGTACAGGTCACTAGAACAGCGAGCAGGGTGGTGGGACCAGTAAGGACCAGTTAAGGGGGTTGGGGGCACTTCGCCATCTCCATCAAGGTCAGACCAGTACAGACCGGTACAAACCAGTATGGAGCAGTATAGACCAGTATAAACCAGGGTAGAGCAGTATAAACCGATATAAACCAGTATGGGTCACTGAAACAGGGAATGGGGTGGTGGGATCAGTAAGGACCAGTTACGGCGGTTGGGGGCGCTTCATCATCTCTGTCAAGGTCAGACCAGTACAGACCAGTATAAACCAGTACAGACCAGTATGGACTGGTATAGACCGGTAGAGAC
>NW_021937757.1:0-14317 GCF_001715985.3 Manacus vitellinus
AGACTGGAACTGGCAGCTGTGATAAACTGTGTCCCGAGAGCATTTAACTGGTAGCAGTTTTCCCTGGGCTCTAGCTTGCTATTTATTATAGTTATTTGCAGACAGGAAAGGGGAGAGAATTAAAAAATCTCTTTCTCCTTGCCCCCTCCACAACAAGTTGGAGGACATGTGGGTGTTGAAACATAGCTTAACAAACAGTCCAGCCTTGAGAGAGTGGGGAGAGCACAGGGGGGCTCAGTTTAACCGTTTGTCTGGTTTTCTTCCTTTCTAAGGAGGATTTATTTTTCTTAGGTGGGAAATTGCCAAAAATAGACAGCAAAATCAGACTGCAGTTCAGAGATCACACTCTCATCTCCGTGGAACCAGATCAAGAGAATGCTGTGGGTACAGTGAAGCCACCCCTGTACATTTGGGGTGGGCTGGGGAGTGCATGTGAGGCATGTGAGTTGTTGCTCTCCTGTGCAAAAGGTCTATAAGGGTCATGCAGTTACACTGAGCTGGATCCTGCATCCCATTAGGGTTTGTTAGGATACTGTGGGGTTGTTTGTTGAGTGATATGGCACATTCCAACCTTCTGGAGGGGGGGCTTCAAAACTAAATTCAGCCTATGATTCTGTATGGGAGGTACATGGCTTTTGTCTCAGGTTTGATGGGGTAGATCATTACAGCACCTAAATGGCCTCTACAGGTCTTGATACTAGGGTTTTTTTCTATTCTTTGTATTTAAGAACAGGAATAATTTATAAAAATAGGTTTTCTCAGGAGAGGGAATTCTGCTGGTTGCAGCTGCTGCTGTGGCTGCATTTAGTCTTCACTTCTGGGTTATCTCTGTATCCAAGCAGGTGCCAGGGGCACTACTAAGTTGTTCCACAACATTGATCCATGCATCTTGCATTATGCTGTGTTTATACTGCTTCTTATCCATGAAGGTTTTTTAGTATGAAATTGTAGAAGTGCTTTTTATCTCACTTTAAAAAAAAAAAGGGGGGCGGGACACACAGCAAAGATTATCTTGTACAGTTTGGGGTTTGTTTGGAGGAATGGAATGTTTCCCAAAAAAAACACACCATAACTTTCTGATTTTTTTCCTCCATCTTGCTTGTGTCCATATTGAGACTGTGTAGGTTTTGGAGACTTTTTCCCCCCAATTTTTGGGCCACCTTGCCTTCTGATGTCACACAGATCAACCCAGGATGACAGGACACATGGAAGACCTGTGTCCACAAATTCCATGTGCAACCTGCCCGGAGAGCTCTGAATTGCTTTGCACAGCTCTGAGCAAGGACTGATGGTGGGCATGTGATTTTTAAGAAACAGATCAGTATCAGACTGGAAATGTGTTGATGCACACCTGTTCATTAATACTTTCCCTTAAATGGCCTGTTTTCTGTACAGCATCACTCCTGGGACTCTAGCAGGGGCAGTTTTAAGGCAGAAGATGATTGTAAATAAATTTTCAGAGGTGTTTTGGAGAGTCCCTGTAGCAGTACGTTTGTATACATGTCCGGAATAAAGACAAGTGCCAAAAAATACTCAAACACACAAAATATCTTTTATTACAGTGAGAATAATAATAATAGTAATAAACTTAGCAAGAGGAATTAAAAACTAAAAAAAAGGATACAAAATAACTACCTTATCGGGTGGCATTAAAACAAATACTAAGAACAGCATTTAATACAGTATTAACTAGTGAAAAGGGATACCAAAAAGGGATCTTAACACAATATTGTGGATAACTCGATATTGGTTAGTAAAAAGGGAAACTAAATACCATAAACATAAAAGGGGAATTAAAGGAACACTAAAAGGATATTAAAAGTTTGTTCTCTCGGTTGCTTCCTGTCAATAAACTGTGTTTACCCACACAGACAGGCCAGGGCTGTCAGGATCTGCAGCAGCTGGTCGGTGCCCGTGCTTAGCGGGCGTCCCCATGGAACAACACAGTCTCCATGGCAGGATGAGGATCGCTCACCCCAGCAGTCCTGACACCCCATTTTATCAGCTCCACATTACACCACGTAGGGCCAGTACCCAGTATAAGGTGATGCCTGAGTGGCAGCCAAACCCCGCCTGTTCATCACCTGATAGCAACAGTCTGTGCATGCCCTGCTGTAGGGCAAGGGGCCAGCGACCCCTGCCCACAGAATCTTCCTCTCACCAGCATCTTTCTCACCCCTATGTATGACCTCTAGCATTGTGTTTCAAGGGTAGATGTATCTATCTTGCAATATGTAGCAAAACCAAGGAAGAACTCAGCTCTGATAATAGGGGATATCAGGCTGACTTGCTAAAAAGCACAATGGACCTTACAATTAGCTTGTGCCATGAAGTTACATTGTACCATACTCTAGCTGGTTTCACATCCTAATATGATTCCTTTCTCACGCCTCTATGCTCCATTGATCATCTAATTCAAAAGTACCCCCCCTTACATTTGTTTAAATATAAAATGAACCAAGGACAATTTTTGAGAGCTTTGCATTTAGATTTCATTAGTCTGAAGCAGTAAAATAAATGGTCTTGTGTGTATTTATCTGTGTAGAATCATGGACTGGTTTGGGTTGGAAGGGACCTTAAAGGTCTTCTCATTCCACCCCCTGCCATGGTGTAGTGGTTTGGATCTTGTGTTCCCCCAGAGGCTAAGAAAAGTGGTAGACCCCAAGGGGTGGAAACCCCTGGAAGTTTTGAAGTTCTGTCCAATGGGCGCTCCTGCAAAAATGTCAACATCCCACAAGCTCACCGGAAGAGATGAGTTGTAGTTTGGTTGTTGAGGAGAGGTGGCCATGTTGTAGAGCCACGAGGAAGGGGCTCTGAGCCCCTTGGGCCCTCTGGGGCCTCCCAGCCCCTGGCTGGGGGGCTGCAGGGACCTGGAACAGCATAAAACTGGGCTAGGTGCCTGTAGTTATGCCGGGAGATGTTTTCTCCATGGGCGCAGAGCAGCAGCAGGCACTGACCAGAGAAATGGTGGCAGAGAGCCAGGAGAGATAACACCTGAACTGAAGGAGCAGCAGAAGCAACATGCAGCACCAGAGAAAGGACTCCTGGAAGGAGAGCCGGGAGAAAGAGAACCAGCAGCTGAGAGACAGAGTTCTGGGGGTAAGACTGTACCAGCCCCCCAAAACTCCTTTGAGACCTCCTGGAAGGAGGAGTAGATGGACTCCTATTTTAGAGGAGCCTTGGAGTATGCAGCACCAGAGAGAGAGAGGAGCTGAGAAGCTCAGAGCGTCCCGGAGCTGGACCGGGACGGCCAGAGGAATGCGGGGGGAGTTGACCTTGGCTCTCCCCCCCTTGCACTGCTGCCACGGTGGCAGCCTGAGAGACAGGGCACAGAGGCCCTGCAAGGAGCTGAGTCTCCTGGAGATACCAGACCGTCACGAAGACCCCCCTGAGTCTTCGTGATATGACGTGGTGATACGACCTTGTCTGGGGTTACGAAGCCCACGGAAGACCCCTCGGTTGGAGGCGATGGGGCCGAGAGAGGCTTGAATACCTCCCTCGTGAGTGCTGGCAGAGATCCAGCTATCAGCTGCTGCATGTGAAGAAGACAGACTGCTGCCTCAGAAGATGCTGCTGTTCAAAGACTGGAAGGGATCTGTCCTTCTTTCCCTCCTGGACTTTTATTTGGAGGGGAGAAGAGATCTGATCCACTGTAAATACTATACGTCATGGTAGAGATAGTTGTGATCATGTGTATAATGTGATATGGTATTTATTTGTACAGTCATTGTAATATATTCCCTTTCCCCCACTTTGAGTCTGGTGTGTTTTGTCTGGAAAAAACCCATCTCACAGTAGGTTGAGATGTGGGAGGGGGAATGGAGCTAGGGAATTGGATTTTGGGGCTATCTCAAACCATGACAAGGCTATAGATGAGAGGGTTAAACATGGGAGTGACAACTGCATCAATCAGGGCAGAGTGTTTGTCAGGATCTCCAGAATCCCTCGAGTAGACGACTTTAAGTAGACGACTGTGGCTGAGCCACAGAAGAGTGTCAGTACCCCGAGGTGTGAGGAGCTGGTGGAAAAGGCTTTGTGCCTGCCCAGAACTGAGGGGATTTTCACAATTGCCCTGATAATTTGAATGTAAGACAGAACTATCAAGCAGAAGGGAAGGATTACAAAACCCAGGGTGATGGTGTGCAGCCCCACTTGGTTCCAGAACGTGTCTGCACAGGCCAGGTCCAGCAGTGGGGGACGTCCCAGAAGAAGTGAGGAAGGTCACGGGATGCACAGAAGGGCAAAGGGAACAGCTGGTAGGTCTGTCCTACCTGCACTGGTGCCACAGCCCCCCAGGAGCCCAGCAGCAGCCTGGTGCAGAGCCCCCTGCTCATGGCCAGGGCACAGAGCAGGGGGTGGCACATGGCCATGGAGCACTCATAGGCCATGGCAGCCAGGAGAAGGCTTTGGGTGCTGCCCAGCAGAACCAGGAAATACAGCTGGGCAGCACAGCCAGGGAAGGAGATCCGGCCATCTGCCCTCAGGAGACACAGCAGCATTTTTGGCAGTGACAGAGGTGTAGAAGACCTGCAGGAAGGACAAGTTCCTCAGGAAGAAGTACATGGGGCTGTGCAGGCTGGAGTCCAGCACAGTGAGGAGGCAACCAGGCTGTTCCCTGCCAGCACCACCAGGTAGATGAGCAGGAACACCGTGAAGCACAGGCCCTGCAGGCTGGAGTGGTCACAGAATGCCAGAACGAATCCAAATCCAACAGTGTGGTTCTCCAAGCCTTTTCTTTAGGACATTTTCCCTCTGCAGAGCAATCCTGTGGCCTGTCCGCCACCACCCCCACTTCAGGCCTAGAGAAAGACTCCACACACCAGCACACACGGGACTGCAGGAGGAGGGGAGCTGGACCAAGCTCTGCAGGAAGGTTTGGGAATCCAACAGGGGCTGTTTGCTGCAGGGAGGTTTGCAAAGGGAGGGAAGAACAGAATCCATGAGCCTGCATGACCCGGATTTGCCACAGAGATAAGGGAATCTTGACTTGTTTGGCCAGAGGGGATTTTATCAAATAGAATGCCTGGGGATAGAGGAGAAAAAAAGGAAGGAAATGCATAAATACCAGCCCCTTGCAGAACAGTGTGGCTTACATTCCTTGTCCAGATGTTTAATGCATTTAATGTAAGGATGAGAAGAAAGAGGGTGAAAAAGGAGAAAAGTGATGAAAATGGGGAAGCAAAGCAAGGTAAGGCAAGGCAAGGGAAGGAGAAGCAATCCAAACAAAGCAAGGCAAGGCATGGCTCAGTTCTTAGACCTTGGTGAGAGAGATTAATCCCAGCTCTCCTCACATGTGGGAGCTCATCCCCTGGCACTCTGTCAGCACACCAAGATCTGGGAGACTGTCCAAGATCTGAATCATTCACCTTCACATGGTGAGGGGTGAATCCCATTGGAAGTAAACCAGGCTTCTCTCTTCCAGGGAATCCAGTGGCTCTGATGCATCCATGGGCATTTTAGCAGGACAGGGAAGCAACGGTTTATGCAGAAATAACAAGAGTTCCTAACTGTACTGAGACAGGTTAATGCAAGCAGTGCCACTGTGTCCTGCAGTTTTCAGTCATCCAGAGAAGAAAGTGGTTCAAAGAGGGTGATCTCCCCACCATACCTGATTTGCCTGAACAGATCAGGTTTCTATAACTTCTGAGAGGGTCACTGATAATCCAACATTCCCGACCTTGCTGCTCTGTCCCTGGGATTCCTGAGCCCTCACAAATCCAGCCCAGGGCCCGCTCGCTCCCAGCCCAGCCCTGCAACACTCCCCAGTGCCCTGCAAGCCCTGGCAGAGGCCCAGCAATGCTCCTGCTGCCCGGGGAGCTGAGCCCTCCCTGTGCATTCCCCACCCTCCCAGAGCACAGGGACTCCCTGCAGGGCTCACTGGCAGGGGGGGAGCTACAAGGCAGCAGCTCCTCCATCGCAGGTGCCTTCTAATGAAGCCACAACTCAGCTGAAAAGGGGTTTCAGGAACTCACTTTGGCCTGGGGAGGGAATGTCCTCTCCCAGGCGAGGGCTGAGGATGCTGCTGTGTCTCAGCCAGCACTAACACCCATTGAGAAGTCTTCTTAAACCCTGAGGTGTCACTGATGACAATAGCAGGTCAGAAAAAAATCAAGTATCCAATTAGCCAAGGGACAAGCACAGGGCATTTTTTCAAGAGAAAAATCTGAATTCACACAAACGTCATCCTAATACTTTGCTTATTTTCCCAAGGTATTTGTGCCATTTTCCTGTGAGTTTTATCTGTCTCATAGAGATGTCATTCAAAATTCCCAAGATCAAATTAAAGTTTGCATGAGAGAAAAGTCACCATGATTTTCTAATCTACCAACTTCATAACATAAATATACAGAAAAATTAAATATTCCTATTTAAAACCAAAAGTAATCACTGAGATACCCACATATATTTTAATTTAATGCTTTAACTCAAAGCAACCATTCACATGCAGATTATCCACATATGAGCAATCCCTCCTTGTTCCCAAATGTTGTCAAAGATGCAGCCTCCTCTTTTTAACTCTCAGGTGTCTCCATGCTCCAAAGATCTCGAGTGGAGCCCAAAGCAGGCCAGTTTTGCTCCCAGGAACCTGCCAGAGCCCTTCTTAGGTGGTGCCAATCTCACAGGCAGCGTTTCCCAAAGCTGGAGGAAGCCTGAAAAGGAAGGAAACTTCCCCAAACCGAGCCAGGCTTTTCTCAGCACCTGAGCTGCTGCCCAGAGCCTTTGCCTCCCTGCACCCACGGCCTCCAAGGATCTGCTGGAGAGTCCTTGGGGAGGCTTTGTCAGGAATGGCCCTCGGGGGGCTCCTTAAAGTTTCAAGGGACTGCAAGGTTTTCAGAGCAATTTGGGGTTTTGATTTTGCATTTTTGAGAGGTTTGTGCAACCATGTCCTCCAATTCTCTGCTGTAATGAGTCCCGTGAGAGCCTCAGACAGTGACAACCCTCAGTGGGGCTCATTAATGCTTCAAGGCACTCAGGGTTTATTGAGGTGCTTTTTTTGGCACTGAGCCTCTGAGAGGTTTGTTCAGTCGTGGCCTCCAATGACCTGCTCTAATTAGTCCCCTGAGAGACTCTGTCGGTTGTGACACCCGGTGGGGCTCGTTAATGCTTCAGGGACTGCAGGGTTTTCACAGGACTTTGTGTTCTGCTTTCCACACTGAGTGTCGGAGAGGTTTGTGCAATCCTCTGCAATTACCTGCTCTAATGAGTCCCTTGAGAGGCTTTGTCAGTTGTGACACTCTGTGGGGCTCATCAATTCTTTGAAGTAGTTCAGTTTTTAAGGGCACTTTGGCTTTTGCTTTTGACACAAAGTCTGTGACAGATTTGTGCAATCATGGCCTGCAGTGATCTCCTTCAAGGAGTCCTTGAGGAGCCTGGATTGGGAATGGCCCTCAGTGAGACCCATTAATGCTTTGAGATATGTTGAGATTCTCTTCTGACTTGGACTCATGGAAAGGTCTCCTCTCTCTCAGAGGAGAACCTCACCTGAGGTTCAAGGACTCAGCGCCAAGTGCACCGTGGGGACCACGGGGCTCCTTAAAATCAATCAAGTGCTAAGAAACCACAGCTCTGCCTTGATTTTCCTCTAGTCTAGTGCAGTTAATCAGGAAGTTTTCTTAATGCGCAGAAATACTTCAAAGAGGTTCTAATAAACATGCATTCTTATTTTCAAGGGTGTAGTTTCTTACTTTTCTCCTTTGAAAAGAGTTGATTGCAGCTTTCTCTGATTGATATGGATCCAGGGTCTCTCCTAAGGAGGTTTGGACTGGTTGGAGCTTTCCCTTGAGGTCTGACACAGTGTGGACAACCTTGCTCCACATTTCCCAACTCCATCCTGTCTCTGCTCAGTCTCCTGGGTCCTGCTTTGCTCACACAACTGGCTGCACACAGCAAAGAGGGCTTTTTCTTCTTTTTTTGCCACAATCTGAAACTCATGAGGTTCACCTTTGGTAACAGACACTCCTCAGCTGTGAGCCAAGTCCCTGCTGCCAGCAATGAGGTTCAGCTCCCCCAAGGCAAAACCGTGCCAGAAATGTTTTAGACACCCAGAAAGTGAAATAATAAACACGAATAAAGAGTTGGTACTGGGGGGACACTTGGGGATCCTGAGGGGCACTTATGGGGCAGTTTTAGGGGGACATTTAGGGGACACTTAGGCATCCAGGGGGGCGCTTCAAGGTCGGGGACCGTACTGGGGCTGGATGCCTGAAGAATGAACACACAGCCCTGGAACCATTGGATCTCCTGGATGATTGAAGTGCCTCTAATAGAAGGTGCGTGGCCTGCCTGCCCCTCCCGCCGAGCACCAGCTCCATCTCCTGCTCCTGCCCAGCGGCTTTCCAGAAATCCAGGGCTGGGTGTGGATTGAAGGCTGTGGCAAGGGACAGGATAAAGTTGCTTCACTTTCCACCCTTGATGTCTCAATGTCTGTGATCTTAGGAACCCTCACAAACCTGGAACAAGGCAGATTATCTGTTTTTGTAAGATATGTACATGGAGATTGTTTTGATCTGTGCTTAAATCGTCCTTGAATAAAAGAACTAATAGAAAACTATGTAAAAAAAAAAGGAAAAGGGAAAAATAAGAAAAACGAAAATTAAAAAAGGGAGAAAAGAGATAAAAATGAGAAAAAAGAGAAAAAAAAGAAAAATAGGAAAAAATGAGGAAAAAAAAGAACAAATAAAAAAGAGAAAAAAGAAAAAAGAGAGAGAAAAAAGGGAAGAAAAGAAAGAAGAAAGAAAAAAGAAAGAAAAGAGAGAAAGAAAAAAAGAGAAAATAAAAGAAGACAGAAAAACTAAAAACCAAAAAAAATCCGATCCTCCCCCGCCGCAAGGACTACAACTCCCACAATGCCCCGCGCAGGCGGGGGGCGGGCAGGGGCCGTGGCCGCGCGCTGATTGGCTGCGGGGCGGGTCTGTAAAGGCGGAGGGCGCGCGGAGCGAGCGCCATTTTGGCCTCGTGGTCGGGAGTGAGGAGGACTCGCCTGCGGCCGCTGCACTTCGCTGGGTGAGTTGGCGGGGGGGCGGCGAGAGCGGGGTCTGGGGATCCCCTCGGGGGCTGCGGGGAGCGCGGGTGTGGGTGGAAAGGCTGGAGGGCTCGGGAGGGCTTAGCGGGGGAGTTCGAGGGTTTCCGGGAACGTTGTGAGGGGTCCCTGAAAGGATTCGGGGGGGAGGTTGAAGGTCCCTGGAGGGTTTTGGGCGGCTCTGATGGGAGTTTTGTTTTCTGAGAAGATTTGGGGTGTCCCAGGTGGGCTTTGGGGCTCTCTGGGGAGGTTTGGGGTTCCTGGGAGGCTTTGCGGGGACCTTGAGGCAGTTTTGGGGTCTCTGGGGGGTTTAAGGTGTCCCAGACGGTTTGGAGGGCCCGTGGGGGGGATTGGGGGTCCCTGAATAGGCTTGAGGGGTCCCAGGTGGGTTTTGCGGGTCACTGAGAGGGGTTGGGGGGTGCTGGGGAGGGATGAGATCTCTGAGGGGATTTGAAGGGACCTGGAGAAGGTTTTGATGGGTCGAAGGGGGATTTCAGAGGTTTTGAAAGGATTTTACAGGGTCCCCTAAAGCCCAGCAATGGGGTTCAAGGGGTCCCCCAGCCCCCAGGGGAGGGGTCCTAGGGATGCCCCCCAAAATCCAGAGGGGGAGATGTACCACATCCGGGTAAGGGGATCCCAGTGCCCCCAGTATATCCCAGTGACCTCCCAGTTACCCTCAGTATGGCCCAGTAACCCCCTCAGTGACCACCCAGTGTGTCCCAGTGACCTTCCACTGCCCCCCAGTATGGCCCAGTGATCCTGCAGTGAGCACCCAGTAACCCCCAGTATGGCCCAGTAACCTGCCAGTGTCCCCCCGTGTGTCCTGGTATCCCCAGGTAACTCCCCAGTGCCCCCCACTGTGCCCCAGTTCCCCCCCAGTCCCTCCCAATGCCCTCTCAGAGGGCCCCTGAAAGCCTGGTGAGGGGGGGCACGGAGAAGGGGAAGCCTGGACAGTGGGGACCCCTGGGATCCCCTAGGACAACAAAGTGGAGAACCTGGAGAGGGGGAATTTCTGGGAATGCAGCATCCCGAAGGCGAGAATCAGAGGAGAAGGGAGCCTTGGGACCCCCAACACTCCCATTATCTCCAGGTAGAACCCCCAGCATCCCAGAGAGGGGAGACTCTCTGAACCCTAAAGGGGGGAAACCAGAGAAGGGGAAATCTTAGGAGAATTTTTTTGGGCTCATCTTCATATTTTAGAGTATTTTTTAGGTGAATCTCAACTTTTTTCAGTTTGGTGGGGCAGGAGTCTTCTCACTATTTCTTATAGGCTTTTGCCTGAATCTCGATGATTTGGGTTTTTCTGGGCTGAATCTTGGTGGTTTGGAGGTTTTTATGGTCACAGGATGTCCGGTGAGTTCTAGAGATGGACTTGGGCAGGAGGAACCCCCAAGCCAACGCGCTCAGCCCTTGTTTTCCCCCCCATCAGGATTTGTCCTTCCCAAAGCTTGGGCGGATGGAGGAGGAGGCTGCGAGGAAGAGGAAGATGCCTTGGGCCCCCCAGGCAGGTGAGGAGGAAGTCAGTGTCCCTTTGGGCGGGTGTTGTGCTGGCTCTGTCAGCCCAGCATGGCCCCGGCTGCAGGACAACCCCGCTGGCGCCGCCGTCCTGCCGGGGCCGGAGCTGGGGGGATGTCCTTGGCCTTCCCTGTGGGCCGGAGGCAAATCCCCTGCCTGTCCTTCTTGCTTCCTGCCCCAGGCCCCGAGCTGAGGACGCAGAGCCTGGAGGACAAATCCCCCCGTGAGACCCTGGTGGGAGAGGCCGTTTTGAAGGGCTCCCCGGCGCAGGAAGGCAGCGGGGAGGAAAAGGGCCGGAGATCCCCCCGCAGGAGGGGCTCCAAAGCCAGCCCAGGGTGCTCTGAGGAGGAAAGAGCCAGCCTGTGCCGGGAAGGCAGCCGGAGCTTGAGGGGGAGCTCTGAGCTGGTGGTGCCTGAGCAGCCTCCCAGCAGGGAGAAGCCCTTCCAGTGCTTGGAATGTGGGAAGAGCTTCAGGAAAAGCTCCAACCTGATCCGGCACCAGCACATCCACACTGGGGAACGGCCCTACACGTGTGGGAAGTGTCTCAAGAGCTTCAACAGGAACTCCCACCTGATCCAACACCGTCGCATCCACACTGGGGAACGGCCGTACAATTGTGGGGAATGTGGGAAGAGCTTCAGGAACAGCTCCAACCTCCTTACCCACCAGCTCATCCACACCGGGGAACGGCCCTACGAGTGCTTGGAATGTGGGAAGAGGTTTCAGACCAGCTCCAATCTTCTCCTGCATGAGCGGACGCACACGGATGAGAGGCCCTTCCGCTGCACCGACTGTGGGAAGGGCTTCAACCAGAACTCCAATCTCGTCACCCACCGGCGCATCCACACCGGAGAGAGGCCCTACAAGTGTGGGGAGTGTGGGAAGAGCTTCGCCCACAGCTCTGCCCTAAGCAGTCACCAACGCCTCCACACCGGGGAGAGGCCCTACAAATGCTTGGAATGTGGGAAGAGCTTCACTCAGAGCTCTAAGTTGACCAAACACCAACGGACCCACCAGTAAGGGAAGCTCTACCAGTGCCCCGACTGCGAGAAGAGCTTTGGCCGTAGGACTGACACACAAAAAAAGTTTCAAAAGGTCTTCAGGATTTTGAGTATCTGCACTCCAACATCAGTTTATTCTTTTGAATATGTGTAAGTTTAACCTCAGTTTAGTCTGAAAGCCAAATTCACCACTACCCCATTCCCTGATAACTGTGGGCTGGTTCTGACAAGTGAGGCAGAAATTACCCACTGCCCAGCAAAAACCAGTGGGGCCAGCCAGTGGTCTCTGCCCTGGCAGCCCAGTTTCCCCAGTCTCATCTCAAAATGACCAGTTACACTGAAGCAAAGAGCACTGGAACCAGTGCAACAAACCCCAGTCTGACTTTCAAACCTGCCCACGTGTCCTGTTTTCTGCTGCTCTACAGACTTCCTTGTTTAAAATACAATGGAAAAATGAACAGTTTTGGGGTTGTTTTGGTTTTGGGTTCGGGTGTTTTTTTCCCCCCACTGTTCTCATTAACCTCATTTCAAATCTATTTCAGTGTTTGAAGATGAATTAAAATTTTGAATGATTTTTAATGTCAATGCCTTGACCAAAGTATCAAAACATGAAAAATAAAAAAAAAAAACCGAAGCTGTCCATTTTTGTCACAATCAAACACTCAGAAGTACTAACATAAACACAGTGAAACCCCCATAAATAAGACCATTAAAATAATTTTAATATTTACATATTAATAAATTTTTAATAACTTTAACATAAGGAAATTTAATTCCTGACATCAGCTTTCCCCACCTCCCAAAAAGGTAATTTAGTTACATCTTAGTCACCCTTGAAAGGCTCTTTCCAGTTGGGTTGGCCTCTGCCTTAGACACTCATGAGATCTACCAAAACCAACTTAAGGGCAAATTTCCCCACCAGGTTCAACTGCATTGGTTTTACCAAAAACTTTGCAAGTAACCCCACGACTTTCATCTTAAACTCTTCTCTCAGCCTTGTAAAGTAATTAGCAGTAAACAGACCTGATAATGTGTTATAATTAAGAATTTCTTGTTCTCAGAGTTATTCATGCATCAAAAAGATGCCACAGAACAGCCAAAATATAAATAGCAACCTCTACACTTTGGAAATGTACATTTGGTTTTTAAAGATTTCACAGTGGTTGTTTCCTTAGGAATTCAGGCACATTTTACTAACAAGTTTCAATAAAGTTACAGAAACATCTTCCTCCACTAAGACACAGGCAGTCATCCTAACCTGAGGTGGACACTGAAAAGCCCAATTTTTTTCTTAGCTGTCACGAGTCTTTCATTCCTTCTGCCACATCAATTAGGCATCAGCCCATTTTTCAAGCTGCTGTTCTCTACCAGCTCCTGCTTTGGTTTCCAAGCCCAGTATTTTGGCCACGATAAAATCAGGGACCTGGGCAGTCATGTCAGAATGACAAAGAGTACTGACCCTCCCTGCCAAGGGAGACAAACCATTCCCAACCTCGACCAAAGGGTCAAGGCAGCGATTCTGAAACAGAATTTACAGTTTTTCTCTTCAGTTTTTTGCTGCAATTCTCTGTTGCTCTATTAAAAGACCTCAGCAGTGAAAGACAAGGCCTGATGGCCCAACCCAGGGCTTCAGCCACTTGAGGTCTATTGAAACCTTCTGTTCCTCAAGTGGGAGACTGAAATCCAACACAGCTTTCCTTCTGTGCTTCTGAGGAGGTACCAAGGGAAGAGGAAAATTTAAAGGATTAATTTTTATGTATTTGAGGCCGTGTTTTAATATAAGTAGATTCTGAGAGAGCACAAAGGAAGCAGTTTGCTCATACATAACTTTTATGGCTGATTTCACACAGTCCAAATTCACAGCGAAAAGGAAGTTCCTGAGTTGTTTCAGGGTTTTCGGTGTTTATACATTTATTTATTTATTTTTTATATTTAAGGTATAGGAATTCGAATTTATATTTGGGTACCATTTTATTCAAACATTTATTTTATTTAAACATTTTTTACATATTTATATTTTTTATATATTTAAGGCATAGGAATTTGAATTTATATTTGGATAACATTTCAAGATCCACACATTTGGATGCTTTTGCAATTGATTTTTGAAGCAACTTCTTTTGTAGACAACTGTTTCACTAAGTAAATTAAGGCTTTCACATTCAGCCCCTTCCTTTAGGTAAGGATTATAAACCAGAAAAGGAGGGAAGAATTACTCGGGGTGTAACTGAAAGGCCAAAGTCCTACCCAAGAAACCAGATGTGACAACAGCTCATTTACAACCCAGTGAGAAAACAAACAAAAATGCACCCAGAAAGATTCAGGAGTCATGTGAAGATGAATATAAAAATGGAACATGAGTCACATGTTTTAGAGATTCGAGCAGATGACTGGGGGCTAGAAAGGCGTCAGTGGATGGCACAGGAAGAGTTTTGAGGAAGAGCTGGAAGGAGAAACCTGGCAAGAAATCTGCTGTTCTACACAGACCTGCAGTGGGAAAAACAGTTTAAGGCTTCTGAAGGAACAAAGTAATAAAACTCACAGAGCCCAGGAGCAGAAGAGATTCAATACTTGCCAAAAAGCATCAAAACTAAGCTCATGGACACGCATTAAAAACTGAATTCCTCCAGTTCATGAATTCCACTTTTTTGCTTCAGGACTGAACTCGGTGATAAAACTGGTCCAAAGTCACAAAATGTGGCAGGGACAACAAAAGGTCAAGACCAAATTCCTTTTAGTTAAAGAAAAACTGGAAAAGATTCTGTTCCTGTATTCATCCAGT